>NW_004797874.1:316208-319099 GCF_000002075.1 Aplysia californica | reverse complement strand
GTTCAAATGTTTGAAGCCTTTAGTTTGGTTATAACTTATTTAGTCCGCACCCCCGGGCACAGACTGCACTCTTTTTCTGGATTTTAATTTTTTATGGAGTGGGGGGGGGCATTGAAAGACTGAAAACAAGGAAAGGAAGAGTACTATAGTGTAAAGCGCATAGAGCCTGCTGTTGAGCGGGGATATGCGCTTACAAATGCTATCTATTATTATTATTATTATTATTAGGACAGGAGGAAAGGAAGAGTAGGAGGAAAAGAAGTAGAAGGAAAGGGAGAACAGTGCATGACTGATGGCTCAATCTTTAAATATATGAGGACACTGAATTTGATAAATGCAGTAAATGTGAGGCATCGTGGTGAAATCAGGTGCTCGTCAAAATAATAAGAACAGAGGAATCAACATTATTCTGCCTGTTGGGCAATTTTTATTGATTTTCTTTATAGAAATTCTAAATACCTTTTATTCTAAAAACACATTTTTGTGCTGATTTTCTTGAAAAACGTTGATCAAAGGCATAAAAAATATAAATTTGCAGCTCAACCTTTGGAAGTCACCGAACTTTGGCAGGCTATTTTCTCAATAATTTTCTTCTGACACCAGGAACCCCCCTTTCGATCATAAATATCTCACCTTCTATTCAAGAGGGGGGGGGGGGGTGTCCGTCAAAAGCAAGGCAAAGGAACAAACCTTATGATAATATAAATAACTTAAGTCCAAAAATCCACAAGCACCAGATTCCATTACGTCCTGACACAAATGCAAAAGCAAAATCTGATGTACCTTCAAAGCTGTATGGACTTGTGGGAATTCACGAAGTCGAAGGCAACCTTTGGGCTGACTAGCTAAAGTTCTCAACGTCCTGGAAACAGATTAGCATAGTTCGTTCTATATAAATTTACAGTCCTGTAGACACAAATTCCCTATTTCACAAAACTCCGTGGCTCTTCTGTCAATTAAAAAAATTCAATAAACAACAAGCAATGAGGAGAGAGACAGACAGACAGAAAAAGAAATAGAGAGAGAGAAAGAGAGAGAGAGAGAGAGAGAGAGAGAGAGAGAGAGAGAGAGAGAGAGAGACAGAGAAAGAGAGAGAGAGAAAGAGAGAAAGAGAGAGGAAGAAAGATAGAGAAGTTACTAAAATTACGACGTCTGTTAGTCTACCATTTGAGGGTTTGCACCCCCTTTTGAAAGGCAAAGTGTCTAATAGTTGATCACCTGTCAAACATTTTGTTTTAAGTCTTAACCATAAATAAATAGTCATATAACATAATAATGATGTTAGTATAGAGTTGTATGCACTGGTATCAGAACAATAGCCAAAATTTCACAATAACATTTTAGATTGCAAGCTCTGTTCTTGTACCTAGAAAATAACGTTCTCTCTTGACTGATAAATCCTTTTCAAAGTTTAAGGCATTACACAGTTTCCAAATAATATAGGGAACTGACTTTTCCATGATCAGTCCATCAAAATCATGAAAATAGCAAAATAATAGAGGGAACAGTGTTGTGTTTTATAAGTTAAGAAATAAATGAAGAGGAAGACCACAATGTTTTAGATTTCTTTTGAATGAAACCAGTATATAAAGTAATAAAGAAAAAGACAGACATATCCAAGTTAAGAAGTAATAAATAAACAAGTAACTAAATAGGTACAGTGAATTTAAAAAAAAAAAAATATATATATATATATAGAGAGAGAGAGAGAGAGAGAGAGAGAGAGAGAGAGAGAGAGATAGAGAGAGAGAGAGAGAGAGACAGTGAGAGAGAAGGAAAACGAAAAAAAGGAAAACCAAAGAATCATTCTCTTTAACAATAATACTGCCTTTTTAAAAGAGTGGAGGAAAGGGAAAAAAACAAAGAAAGAAAAAGACAGACAGACAGACAGACAGACAGACAGACAGACAGACAGACAGACAGACAGACAGACAGACAGACAGACAGACAGACAGACAGACAGACAGACAGACAGACAGACAGACAGACAGACAGACAGACAGACAGACAGACAGACAGACAGACAAGGAGGCAGGCAGGCAGAAGGTTGTGAGCATGTATTGTAAGAGAGAGTGAAAAGTCAAAAGCAAGCAAGAAAGCAAGCAAGAAAGCAAGCAAGAAAGCAAGCAAGCAAGCAAGAAAGAAAGAAGAAGAAGAAGGAAGAAGAAAAGAAAAAAAAGAAAGAAAAGAAAGAAATGTTTGTTTGTTTCAGTAGAGGTTTCACGGCCCTCGCAACTGCATAAGGTCATATGAGCGCTAGAAGATTAGAGGTATTGCTAGAGAGTAACAAACACAAAAAAGAAGGAGGGGAGATATGGGTGACAGATGTTTGATAGGAAAGAAGGACCAAACCACACCACAGCACCCGCCAACCACCAACAAAGAACGAAAGTAGCATAGAGAGAAAGAAAGTAACAAAGAAAGAAAAGGGGAGAAAAAAAGAAAGAAACGGGGAGAAAAAAAGAAAAAGTAAGAAACCCATCCTTCTGTGAATAAAGTCAAATTTTAATCACCGACTTACATGGCGGCAAACCATCCTGTCTCGGAGTCTTCTGCGCTGAGCAAAATAGAAAGCGTTTTAAGCACATCATCCGAATGGGCGTTACCAAGGAGACGGCTATGGCCTTCCAGGTTTGTTGCTAGGCAACTGAGAGCAAAGCAAGCGTTCTTGCTTGCTCCCGTGTCTTCGCAGCTCAACATTTTGGCAAGTGAGGAAATCTGGAAGGAAGACAACTCGATTGGAATTTGATATCATAACAGTATAATTCCATTATTGAAACATTATCTTTCACAGGGACGGGAAGGGGGGCTAGGAGTGTGTGTGTCATGTCAGAGTGTGTGTGTGTGTGTGTGTGTGTGTGGGTGTGTGTGTGACAGAGAGATAGAAAGAA
>NW_004797874.1:312830-314237 GCF_000002075.1 Aplysia californica | reverse complement strand
AGAGTGGGGAGAGAGAGAGAGAGAGAGAGAGAGAGAGAGAGAGAGAGAGAGAGAGAGAGAGAGAGAGAGAGAGAGAGAGAGAGAGAGAGAGAGAGTTTGGGTAAAAAGAAGCACATGGTGAAGGAATGAAGCAAGAACCAAAAGAAGGACAGAAAGGAAGTAGGACCAATCAGTGGCGCCCTCCAACCACCCACGGGGGGGGGGGTTCTAATGGTTTAGGCCATCTTCAACGCGATTGAAATATTGTGTTAGGACTCGGGCAGCTTCCAATCGCCCCTCCAGGTTCAATCTGGACTGTGCGGGTTTTTTCTAAGCAAAAAGTCAGAAGTACCTAAGTACCCAGTACTCGCTTTATAATTATGTTTGCTTCACCTGGGTACATGTATAGATTCACGTCACGTCTTACCAGGCACAACCAAAGCAAAGCAGCCCGCCGACAAAATCATGATTTATATTTATTTAACTAGTGCGAGCAGGACGCAGAACAATTACAGTAATCTTGGACAATGACAACAACGATAACATTAACAACAACGTGGCAGAAGAAACAACAACAGCAACAAATGAACAACAACACCAGTAGCAGCAACAAAATCAACAACAAAGGACGCAGTAGCAACAACAATAACAACACAAAAACAAAATTAACAACCTAAAATCAAACACCAAAAAAACTCAACAAAAACAAAACCCAAAACAAACACACAAAAAACAACTTTCTCACCATTTTCTCTGATTCTGGCAGGCCGAGAAGCCGATGTCTGCCAGAGTCCATATCACAAAGGCGGCCAATGGCAAAAGCAGCGTTCATACCTCGACCTGAGGGACCAGACACCGAAGAGTCACTGTGTGTGTTTGTTCGTTTGTGTCGATGACTCACTTAATGAAGGAGAGAAAAAAACAGGGCGAACATCCTCATTTGACGGGTGTCGCACACGAAAGATCTAAAGTTGATGCCCATGCTCGTGTGGGAACATTTTTATCCAGCATCTAGGTCTTTTTGTTGGGATGTATCCTTCTCAATCCGGATTAGCTCGAAGCCCGCCTCCTAAAAGATCCATATTATTATGTCGACGGGGCATAAATACACCAATATTTTTTTAAAACCTCATTCGAGCATCTGGATGGAGCACAGTATACATGTATCTGTGTGAACGGTGAAAGGCCTCTCAGTCGTCGGAAACTTGGAAAATATGAGACGAAAAGTAAAATAATATACTCATGTGGGTAGTGTAATCATCAAGGGTTTTTAAACAATGTTTTCAATATTTAGAGCATTTCAAACATATGCCATGTTTTGAAAGAAAATGTGTATACAAAACAAAGTTTGGAGAAAAAAGCGTTTTAAGGTTTTCAGAGGGGGGAGGGAGCACTTTTGGTTAATTCTTTATTTATATATTTATTTAT
>NW_004797874.1:305124-311088 GCF_000002075.1 Aplysia californica | reverse complement strand
ATATACGTGTGTTCATATCTTGTGGCAAGTCGGTATCATTGTGTCCATCACCAATAAAACATAACGTATGTACACATCACCACAAAACATAAGCCTCCGAGCATGTACTTACTCAGCAGCGCCGATACTTCCCCTGTGAAATATGAGAACTACCGTCACAGAGATCTCATTTGTAGACCAATAATAATAATTACTATCTTATCTTTTGACGGTACTGACCCACATGCTGGCAGAGCAAAGAATGACACTTCGCTAGCCTAGAATTAC
The DNA here is from genome assembly GCF_000002075.1 of Aplysia californica. Taxonomy (NCBI): domain Eukaryota; kingdom Metazoa; phylum Mollusca; class Gastropoda; order Aplysiida; family Aplysiidae; genus Aplysia; species Aplysia californica. The sequence goes on along the minus strand of NW_004797874.1, from coordinate 310,821 downwards.
AAAGTTCTATCTGCTAAATACCTGGTTTTGGAGAAATTTGACGTCAAGATTTTTAAAGTTTCACAACATGTCAAGGCTTTTCTAATGCAGTTTTTAAAAATCTCCTGATAACGACTTCGAATAATTTTACCATTTTGAAACAGCAGTTAGAACACTTAAAATTTTGGTTCCTGACCTCAGGGTCTTAGTGATTCAAAACGGTCAAAATGTCAGGAAGAACTTTTTCTAAAGTAGCGATTTAGTGCTGGGACATTCCCAGAGAGACACGAACAATAAGAAAAGGAGAAGAGAGTTTATAGTAGGACATTCTGTCTCCCTGCCGGTCAATATCAGTATTATCAGTCATATGAAGGAAATTTCAAAATTGAGTTAACTTTTTTTTTTTTTAACTATCACCTTTTCCCTACAATTTAAAACAAGAATGAAGTAAATATAACCATATTTGACGAAAATACTGAACTTTTAATTGTGCGAGGTGAGGAAACACGAAAACGAGAAAATGGCCTCCGAACTTGAGCAATACATTTCCATAGCAATGGAGGTATTAGAATTGAGATAGAGATGTGAAAATTAGCATGTATCTTGACTATGCCACAACAAGGTATCATACAAAAGTAGAAAACTATTCATTAGCAGAGAAAAAAACTAATGGATCAAACCCACATGCTGGCAGAGCAAAAAATGACATTTCGCTAGCCTAGAATTACAATTTAACGAGAATGGACTTCACGTCAAATGCAACAAAATATTAGTATTATACTAGGCACCAGATACTAAATTTTGAAGGCAGCTGTATGCCAAATCCATCTGTTTCATATGAAATGCCTATATGTCTCCTGAGAATTTTGGTACCATACTTTTATCTCTCAGTCGGTCAATGTTTCAGAGAATGACAGCTGTTTCCATTTAACACAATAATCAAATATTGCTGAAGTCGCTAACTGGCTGCAACCCCATATTTTTGACAGATAATAAAAGAGTACCAAGTGTACCATACATCTTTACATTAACAGAGTACAAGCATTATAACAAAGAAATGAAGCCTTTTTTTCAAGACTGAAATCATTAAAAATCAGTATTTTAAAGCCTCAAACACGATGATCTGTCGTTATTTCAATTAAAACACCAAGCGTTGTCTCGGCCGGCGTCGCACCAGCCTTCGCGGCGAGCGAGCGGCTCAATACTGTAGTGTACTGGGTGCTCCCGGTAGTTTCGCGGAAGCATTCAAGCAAAATAATTCCAAGCCGATCATTTTAGTCTAATAGAAAAGGAACTGCTCTTTCTATTGGTACCTTTTTAGCTCGTGTCAAAAATGATCTTTGAAAACTTAGAAGCTTTTTTTTTCAAGGTTTTCAATCCAAATGACAACCAAAAAAAAAATAATAATAACCGCGGGACACCACGCTCAAAGCTGTATAGCTCTCCGCCAATGAAAAGACGGTACTTAATCATTAATCTTTCTGCAAAGCATTCGAATGCACGGGTGTCAATTTTGAACCGGGGGACCTCGCATTCCGACCGCGAGGGGCTTCCCTTTCCACGGCGATTCTCCAGCTCCAGATACTCGGATACAAGCAACTTACACTATTGTGACGAAGAAAATCTGAACTTTTTACAAAGTGTTCAGCTTGGTGTTTTATACAAAAGAGCAAAGAAACAGAGATCTGAACTACACCCATTTCACCGAAATCACGCGTTCGGAAGGCCGCGAGTCTGCTTACGTGCCGTGTTTACGCTACTTAATGATACGTTTGCGATAGCACCATAAACACACGAAAGCACACACACACACACACACACACACACACACACACACACACACACACACACATACACACAAATACAAACACACCAACACACATGCACATAGACCGCCTCGGTGGCCTGTTGGTAAGGAGTCCGCTCTGAGAGATCTAGAGGAAGGTTATAATTAATCTTTTAAAAGCACTAAAACACAAGAAAAACGAACTTTTTCAAGTCAATCCAAGAGTAAAACTGAAAGATCAACAGACGATAGCAGCTAGCAGGGCAAACCCACACAGTCAGCTGTTTACGTAAAGAAGCTTGAAGTGAGCTAGAAGTTACCGTTTTTACTTTGTTTTACCAATCAGTTGTTTACAATTCAGACCATTCATGCTCGAAAAGGGATAAAAATCTAAAAATAGTTGCGAATGAAGAAAGTTGAAGCAAGGGTTGCCAGGAGGCATAAGTTTCTAAAAATAATCTCACAACTACCACACCAGCATGTCAAATGTTCGGAAGAGTTTAAGGTCCAAATTCCTTTATCTCGTCACCCAAGCTCACAACAAACCACACACACACACACACACACCTCCAAAATAAATCAAAATAAAACATTTATAGTCGATTATAGTTGTTTATTTTTATCTTAAATAAAGCGAACGACATCAAACTTTCAATAGATCCAAAAAACAAAAAGTTCATGGAAAGTCACTTTTTTGCCTTTCGAGCCTTGTAGCTGATAACAGTGCCCTGCGTCTTACGACTGATATTGACCGGGGCACACAGAATATTGATGACACCCAAAACCATTGTGACAATCAAGGGCTCCAGTGGTCGAATGAGTAAAGAGTTCAGAATAACAAAAATAAGGTCAAACAAGTTTCGGTGACACGGGGTTTAGATGGGTGGTCACTGAGTATATCCTAGAGCAAACGGTAACCCTACCGGTAGCTAAAACAAAATGTTTTTTAAAATAAAAATCAAGGCGCTACATGGTCGCAACCAGTATTGGCATGTTTGTGAGACTGTTCTGCAACAATGAAGTATGGTGCATTTGATGTTCTGTGTTTGTACATAATTTGTGAGTTTAATTATGTATTTATGTATGTATTTTTGTCCCCGTTACCCAAGTTTCCCACCGGGTATCGGTTTAGAGTAATAATTTATTAATCAATAAATCCTTATTATTAGGCCTACTTATTATTTTTCCCTGGACAGTTTGCTTTAGGAATGGGGTGGGGGCGCGGGGAGTCAGGTTTCTGAGAACATTCCACACCAAGAGCAGTCAACGGACTAGCACAAAAAACAATACTTTTTAAAAAAAACATAATATTCTTTCCGTCCGTGATGATACAGGTTGCAGGTGTGTACAGTGCAGGTGAGGTCGATAACGCATATCCTGTTTGCAACGATTTCAATACATTTGGCAGCACTTTAGACAGGCTTTAGCCTACATCAAACTTTCCTCCTTCAAACCCGAAGAAATTGGAAAGGCAGAAACGGAAGAAGCAAGAACAGTACGTTCAACGAAAAAAACCGGGCCTTTTCCAACCTTATTTTTTAGGGCCAAACCAGGCTAAGATGTACACAGCATCCCAGCCTCGATAAAAAAGACTTCCCTAACGGGGAATCGAGCTCAAGTCTTTATCGCTCAACGGAAAAGGGCGTTGTCAGTACCCTACAGACGCCGGGGTATATTAAACGAACTACCCAACCCGCACCTAGCTATTTTATTTTAGTTGCATAGGTGTTACATACATACAACGGCCAACCCCGGCTGAGAAGAAAACAACTTCCAAGCAGAAAGACCGACATACTTCTTGATAAAAATTCTTTCCACACCAGTACCCAGATAAAGAGCTGAGGGAAACTTAAAATGAAAATAAAGACGCCTGTATATTTTCTCACCACGTAAAGGACTTCACACCGAGCAGACCATTCGCAGCTCTATTCCAAAGCCAATTCGGTTGATCGTTTCTTGTGCGTATCGTTTAATTTATAAGGGCTGTAACTTTCCATAAAACGGGCTTTTTCATGTGGAGGATCGATGTCTACTTGGACAAAAGTTAATACCACCAGCGACCCGGCCTCCTATACAGTTTTCAACCGGTGTGTATGAAGAAGAGAAAGAAAAAATCAATAACAAATAAGAACGTTCTGGCGTCTTTTTGAAATATCCATAAACACTTCAAATTTGCGACTGACATGAATAAAGTAAAACGCAAAAGCCATTAGACAGACAGATTTAGTAGAATAGTAGAGAGAAGCACAGAAAGGGCCAAATGGCTGGCAGATTTAGAAGAGGGCAGCGTTGAAAAGATATGCCCTATAATGAGTGCCACACGGCCACTTACAAAAACAAAACCTAAAAAAAAAACAGAGGCGGTGATTAAGTGCTTGTACAGTAAACGCTTTACGTGCCCACCAACAATAGTTTACACCTTGTACAGAGGCGGGCAGCCCCGACAAGTACCAGCTATGGCGAACCAAGATAGTAAGACAAACTACAAGGTGAACCTGAAAATATGTACAATCTTTTTTGTACATTTTCCACCAAACTGAAGCTTGTTCTTTCAAATTTCAACAAAATACTGACTTGGCAGCCAAAAGGAATATTTTAGATAATTCCAGAGAATAGCAAAAGAAAACAACCCATTTTAGCCATGTCCCCATTTGTGCAGCACGAGGCCCTATTTCCCATTAGGCATGCCACTAAAAGTCGCAACGATCGCGCCATATTGCACGCTACAGCAGTCTACATGTTAACTAAAGTTTGTAGATATTGTTTTTCTCAAGTTCCCTTTGCCAGCTGGGAAAACGGTTAAGGCTGATAAGAGCAAACACTTTTTTTTTAAACATTGCCTCTCTCCAATTCATCATCCGTGACATTTCGTAAGTTCCACACAAGGTACAGAAGGAAAACTAAAGTGCTCCCAAGGCCTTCTTAATGTCATGGGTAGAGCTGTTCCGTCAGTTTGAATCTATTCTACAGAGAATCAGAACTAAGAAATCCCATACAAAAAGACGACTTCAGGTCGAACATGCACCCACACTACAGAATTCAGTAGTCGAGTCCCATGAGATGTCACTCCGAAGACGATGTCTGCATTTGGGCTAGGACTTTGCTACACCTTAATGGTCAGCACGTTAAAGGCAGATCTACCCCAATGACATTTGTTTTGGTAAGTGTTTTACGGCGCTCGCACTGCATAAGCTCATATGAGCGTGGGGAACACATCAAACAACTTTCAGTTTGGTAGGAATTTTCAATTTTGCCCGGGTGGCGGCCGAAGCCTACTCTTATCGATTTTAAGACCACCAAGGGATCACGTACGCACCTTGCACACGGGACCTCCGAGATTTTTCACCATTATCCGAGAAAGGAGTTAGATCTTACCTTCCATAAGACGAAGATCAGGGGTGTGTCTGAAAGACTGCAGTAAGAAGTAGCCAAGGAGAAATAGTAGAAAGGCTGCAGAAAGAGTCAGGAGCCCAGAGAAGGGGATGATGAAGGAGGTGGAAGGGAGGGGCAAAAAGTGGAGATGAAAGCAGGCGACAGAAAATTGTTAGGGAGTAGGAAAGGGTGTGAAAAAAGAAAATATTAGAAAAGAAAATGTTTCGTATCTGTCCGGATTCAAACCCGGGACCTATTGAATGAGAGGCCAACACTGTAACCTCTCGACCTCGACCACGAGAGCCCCCCATATATCAAAATAACCGTCAAAATAATCAAAATGAAGAAACTTGCACTTTTCCGCAGGTTTATGAATTTTTATCAAATTTTTGTTTGTTGGTTCAACACCCTTCATGCCCATTAAAGAACTCATTTCTGTGTGGATTTTTCTGAAAAATGTTGATTAAAGGCACAAAAATGTAAAATTTTAGTTACCACGGACTCTTAAGCTAAGGAAATAACTAATCTTTGACGGCCATTTTCTCACTAATTTTACCTCT
>NW_004797874.1:303130-303990 GCF_000002075.1 Aplysia californica | reverse complement strand
CAGACAGACAGACAGACAGACAGACAGACAGACAGACAGACAGACAGACAGACAGTGAAAGAAAGAGTGAAAGAGAAAGAGAAAAAGAGAGGAAGAGAGAGAGTGGGGGGAGTGATAAACGAGGGTGGGGAGAGAAACGATAAATCAATGGCATCAACAAACAAACGTTAAATTTTTGTCATGGCAGTGCAACTTCAAAAGTTTTAGCTAGCCGCAAAGAGGCAGGGCGTAATCAGAGCATCTCGCTCAAGAACCTCTGACGCTTCACTTTGGATGTAGAGTGGCAAATAATTGACTAATGCCAGCATAAAAATCGTTATTTTTATATAATGTTTAAATATCTTTGAGGGGATTGGGGTGAATGGGGGGGGGGTTGGTTACAAGAGATACCATAAAGAAAGGACACCATTTGGCAGAGCCCATTAGGGTTTTCTTAAGAGTTTCACATTACATCACAAATAAGACTATATACGTGTCGACGATTAGAGGTGTTACAAGACAATAACATACTCAAAAAAGAAGGAGGCAAGAGCAGGATGATAGATGTTTGATAAGAAATAAGGAGCAAACCGCGCCAGAGCACCTGCCAACTATCTGTTCGTGGATCATGCGCTTCATACAATCACGTATGACATTGATTTGAAACTAAACGAAGAAAGGACAGACATCATTCTTATAAAAAAATCCACGATTAAATAAAGATCTGGAAAGTGTCAACTTTGATTTATATGGGCATATGACATCTAGTAAAGAAGTTATCAGGAATCTCGGTGTATATATTGACCACCACTTATCAATGGGCTCGTTTGTAGGATCTCTGTCCAAATCCCTTTATTTTCAGCTGAGAAGGATAGACCTAG
>NW_004797874.1:300383-301505 GCF_000002075.1 Aplysia californica | reverse complement strand
ATAATAATAATAACAATAATAATAATAATTGCATTTATATAGCGCGTACCCATGCTCAAGAGCATGCTCTATGTGCTTTACAACAACTATTACCCCAGCAGACCCTCTGAGAACACTCAGAAACATTCTTGGCTTTCGCGGAAACATACAGTGCAAGCTGCGGATTTCACGCGCTCAAACACTATCAAACTGACAAGATCGTTCACTGTCTATAGCTGGGTACCCATTTCTACCTGGGTGAAGTGAGGAAAATTTGTGCAAAGTGCCTTTCCCAAAGACACAATGTCGGGCCCCTGACGGGATGCGAACCCACGACCTTACGGTTGCGAACCCGAGAGCCTAACCACTAGACCACCGACGCCACGATGGGCTATGTTGGATACATCCTGGCATAAATACGGAGATAGTTTTTTTTTTAAAACTATGCACTCTTCACGAGGGAGTCAAATTCACTTCCTTTGAGTAAAAAATCTAGCCGTTACATTGTACTCGTAGATGCCCATTGGTCGAGTTCATTTTCTCTGCAGAGATGAACCAAAGAAAGTGGAGTTGAGTTCTTCCTCACTGTAAGACTTTGCAAATCCACAATACAAATGTTTTGCTGCCTGGACGACGTCCATCAATTAATTAAAACATGAATGGATCGCTTTTGTAAAATTAAAAACCATTTGTAATTCTAAAATAATCTCATTGGAGACTAAATACAAAATACATGATAAATATGTTTTGTCATTGCCAACGTATGGATTAGAGATAAGGAAAACAAACAGTTCAACGAACATTTTACAACTTTCAAAAAAAAAATGACGACGAAGAAATGCATTATTAAAAAGGGATGAATTGTCAAAAAGAAGTTTAGAAAGGGCAGAAATTGAAGACATCAATTCGACAATAAAAAAGAGAACAAGTTTTGAAAATGCCAGACACAAAACTACCCTATCAGACAAGATACAAGGGACAAAATGGAAAAAAGAAGAGGTACACCAAAGGGCAGTTACAGTAGTATGATCTGAGATGAGGCAATCACCCAGGACCTAGATGAGTCAACAGCAAGGGAAGTGGTCAGGGACAGCCAAGTGTGACTTTGCCTGCTCTCTGCCATGTGTACCTGTACACCGGGGG
>NW_004797874.1:286931-296599 GCF_000002075.1 Aplysia californica | reverse complement strand
TTTAAATATATATATAATGTGATGTCGAAAAGAAACGAAACTTGAAAAAGTAATAACTCAATCATTGTACAGGGTGATCCCAAAAAAACTTTACAAACTTTTTTTCTGAATATCTCGTTCAAAAATTGTTCTAGAATGCTGTAATTTGGAACAGACATGATTCGCTCAAAAGGAATTTGTTTGATATAAAATCCACGAAGAAGAAACATGTTTTGAAAACGGACACGGCTAAAATAAAAAAGCACCCAAAAAACGCATAGTTCGCCAATGTTTAAAAATCTTGTAAAGGAAGTCGTGAAAAGATCAGTTGACCTTTTTCGTTATTTTCTCTTTGACATTAATTTTCCATCCCTGTGACATTGAAACAATATTTTATTTCTTTTACAGAGTTTTAAAAACCTAATGATTTCATTCTGAAATTCCTAGAAGCAGTGCTGCACATTCGCTCCTTTGGACTCGACACATTTTAACGCGTCGCTCGAAATGTTCAGTGGCGCCCTAACACAAGGACCTGCTAAACCACGAGTTTTTAAAGCCACATACACTGCACATGTTCACTAAGATGTGGCTTCTAGAGACAATAGAGTGTGGTCCCCAATAGACAGCATTTTTTAAGCTAACATATCCCGGAGGGTGAAAATGGGCTTTGCACTAAACCAAATGTCATCGAGGAAATGATCCCTCTTCACAAGACAATCAAAGAATCATGAACACATCGCCATGCTCTGATCCATGTCATCTCGGCCTCGCAAAGATGATCATGGTATAGTCGTAGGTTAAGATCTGCCATGAGAATGCAGACTGTGGATGTGTAAGAAAGTCCTAGCTGCAGATCGTCTTCGGACAGACGTCTCATGGGACTCGGGTAATGAAATCTGCACTCTGGTGACGTTTAAAGGGCTGCGCATGATGCGTGTTCGACCTGAAGTGGTCATTTTTTAAAGAACTTTTTAGTTCTGATTCGCTATGCATCCAAACTGAGGGAACTTCTCAAATCAAGAAGCCAAAGGTCTTGAGGTCACCTAAGCATTCTCTCCATACAAAAAGCTATCTGCTCTTTACTAAACGTAGCCATGATCTCAGCAGGCAAACAAAGTTTGGGGAAAATAACATCTGCAGACTTCTGTTGAATTGTTATACTGCTGTAGCTTGCAGTAGTAGTAATATAGGGTTTTACGGCGCTCGCAACTGCATAAGGTCATATGAGCGCGCGAAACACAAGTTGTTTACTTTCGCAAAATTTCGCTGCACGATTGGTTAACTATAAGACTTTAAAATGCTTAAATATTAAAATTCAGTGTAAATACATTTGCGATTTAAAACAACTCTTATAAGTAACAATAAAAAAATTTTAAAGTACGATTTCATTTTACAATTTGCCATAAAGGCCAATGGCCTTCATAAAATTCAAAATTTTGGTGGAACCAACGACGGAAAAAATGTCTTGCAATTTCTTGCATTTAAAATATTTCCTTCGGATCTCTCCAAAGTCTAAACATTCGGTTAAGATGTGTCTAATGGTAAAATCTGTGTCACATCCGACACAGAACGGCTTCTCATCTCCCTGTAGAAGGTATTTGTGGGTCAGGGCCGTGTGTCCTATGCGCAATCGAGTAAAAATGACTTCGTCTGTTCTGGAGAGGTCCGAAGGATTTCGCTGTTCTAGTTTGGGTTTTATAACATATAGTTTATTGTTTTTTTGCTTTTCCCAGTGGCTCTCCCACAGACTGGAGGTGTACTTTTTAACTTTATTTCTAAAGTCAGTCTGAGGGAGAGTGTTTGTCGTTGATCCCAGCAGAAGGGATGAGGCTTTCTTTGCCAGGTCGTCTACCTGCTCGTTTCCTTGGATGCCCACATGGCTAGGTATCCATGCGAACATGATGGTTTTTCCTGTGTTGGATAGTGTATGAATTTTCTGTTGTAGCCTAACTATTTTTGGATGTAGGAGTGTGTAGTTTGTGAATGAGGTGATGGAAGACAGAGAGTCAGAAAGGATGAGGAAAGATTTGCTTGAAGAGTTTTCTACAGAGTCCAGTGCCATGTCAATGGCAGTGGCCTCCGCAGAGAAAATGGAGGCTTCAGGATGGAGTCTCATCTGGTGTGTTCTGTTGCTGCGGCGCCCATTTCATTGTCTTTTTTTGAGCCATCTGTGAAGATGAGCTCCGCACCGGGGTATTTATATATTAGTTTTTTGTATTCAGCTTTAAAAGTTTTGGTGTGTGTGCTTTCTTTGTTGAGTGTGGTCAGCTGTAAATCTACGTTTGCCTTGGTGAGGTGGCACGGAGGGAGGTCGGGGGAAAGAAATTGTTGGATGTCTTGTTTGGAAAAGTGTAAGTTTTTGAGGTCCTCAAGGATTCTGAGGCCGAAGGGTATGATGAGTTTTTCGTTGTTTTGGAATTTGTTTACGGTTTTTGGGTTTGTTTTAAAAATGCAGTCGTGCGCTGAATTTTCCGGTGTTGAGCTCTGTTTAACTGCATATTGTAGTGAGAGCTGTGTGCGTCTGAGTGAGAGTGGTGGTATGTTGACCCCGGCCTGGAGGCTCTCCACTGGAGAAGTGCGGAAAGCCCCCAGGGCGAGGCAGAGTCCCAGGTTTTGTATTGGATCTAGTATTTTTAAAATGTGTGGTTTTGCCGATCCGTAGACTTGACAGCCGTAGTCAAGCCTGGACCGGACAAGGGAGATGTGCAAGTGGAGAAGGTATTTTGAGTCCACACCCCACTCCGGATGCAATAGAATTTTCAAAGCGTTTAGCGCTTACTGGCACCTGACACGAAGGTCTTTGATGTGTGGTATGAATGTGAGTTTTTTGTCAAAAATGACGCCGAAGAAACGAGCTTGGTCCTGGACGGGAATCCTTTCCCTGTATAGTGTACGGCAGAAGTGTACTGCAAACCGTCTTTGATGAGGAGAACTTGAAACCGTTATTGTTGGCCCACTTTTCGAGTTTGTGCAGCTGCGTTTGCAGCTTTCTTTCCATAGATCTCAAAAGAGGAGTTTTCGAACGGCAGCATATCACAAAGTCGTCAACGTATAACGAGCTGTCTATGCTGTTTTATAGGGTTTTTACTATGGAATTTATTTTAATTTCGAATAGGAGATGAGAAAGGATGCTCCCCTGTGGGGACCCCTTCTTCCTGTTGGTGGGGGTCTGAAAGGGAGGATCCGACACGAACCTGGAAGGAACGGTTCTTCAGGAAGTTGCCAATGAAGGCAGGGAGGTGACCGCGTATGCCGAGTGCGTGCAGGTCTCGAAGAATGCCGTACTTACAGGTTGTATGGAAGGCTTTTTCTAGGTCGAAAAAGATGGCGATCATGGGGCCTCCATCAGCGAACGTCTCACGTATTAAGGTCTCCAGGCGGACCAGGTGATCCAGAGTGGATCAATTTTCCTGAATCCGCACTGGAGATCGCTCAGCGAGCCCGTCGTTTCCAGAAACCACATGAGTCGCCTGTGGATCTTTTTTTCAATTAGTTTGCAGAGACAGCTCGTTAGTGCTATTGGTCTGTAATTGGATGGGTGTGTGTGGTCCTTGTTTGGTTTAGGTATTGGAATGACAGTGGCGAGACGCCAAGACTCCGGAAAGGAGTGCGACCGCCACATGTCGTTGTATATGTATAGTAGGAGTGTGAGTGTTTCTGAGGGTAAATGTCTAATGATCTGGTTGTGGATGCCATCCGGTCCCGGGGCTGTATCGCCCAAGTCCGAGATGCACGATGTTAGTTCGTCTATTGTAAAGTCTGCGTTGTAGGTTTCAGTGTTGTTTGAGTGGAAGTTTAGGTGCTGTTTTTCTCTGTTAGTTTCAAAAGTCTGCGAAACCAAAGAAACGCTTAAGTAGGTTCGTTCATGTATTAAGGTGCATCAATATAAAAAGAAAGGACATACATTGTATAACAAATGAAAGGAGAATTGTGTATCTACAACAAACAATATTTTCATAATGATAGTTCAAAACAAATCGGAAAACAGATCAAGCACAAATACAATGCAAAACTTAGAATAAATGTAATCATTTTTATTTTGTTTAGACACACATACAGACAGACAGACAGACAGACAGACAGACAGACAGACAGACAGACAGACAGACAGACAGACAGACAGACAGATATAATAATAATGATAATAGTATACATATATATATATATATATATATATATATATATATATATATATATATATATATATATATATATATATATATATATATATATATATATATATATATATATAAACTAGCTGGGGCCCGTTTCGATGAAAGGAATGATCGGTGCATTAACATCAATTGAAAGTCATTGGCCAACTTTATTTACACTCTACTGGAATGGAGCAATAAATCTTGAGAGATACAAAAAATTAGAACGTCTAGATATAGATCTTGACATACACTCTCAAAACAAAATGCGCGTCGCGAAATATCACTTCCGCATCGCATTTTCTAAAATTACAGAGACAGAAACGATGGGCGAAATAAAGAAATGTAGCTTTTTGCAGCAAAACTGTCTCAAAACTGAAAAAACGAAGGGCGTCATGATCTGGAGAAAATTTTTAAGAATCTTTAGGCGAAAACTGCAAGTCGATCGATGAAGCCATTACAGTGGAATCCACTTATAACGAGTCCTGAAATAACGAGAAGTCTGTTATAAAGACACATTTCTAAAACCCCGTTTTTTCCCTTCTTTATCTTTGTAAATAAAATCGTAATATAACGCAATCAGACAAACACGCGAGTCGGTTATACCGGAATATAGCTGCTGCTGTGCACAGCGCATAGGCCATTTATACACGAAAACCGTGCCAGTTGAGAAACTTGTTGGTTACCTTGCGAAACAAAGAATGGGAGAGCCCACGTGTGCTTACAATGAAGGCCGGAGCGAACGAGTGGGGAGGGTGGTGTGGCATTCGCACACTAGCAGAACGCATCGTGTGATAGGCCAGCCTAGTCTAGATTATCTTGGCCTGCCATGCCTCTCACTTCTCCGATGCGGGGATGGAGAGGTCATAGCGCTATACCGTGATGGACGGAGAGAATGTGTGACGTGGGCGGGGTGTGGTATCTTCCCATTGTGCGCAAGCAGACAGGGTGTGGTGGGGTGGGGACAACAAAGCGGGCGAGTTAACCAAGAGAACTATCTTTCTGATCGCCAACACCGAGCTGTTAATATCGCTTGCGTTTGAGAAAGAAACCTGATTCGACTTTTGATCAAGTAAAACTTAAAGGTCATGTTGAACCAAATCATCATCAGGGGAGATTACAAAAAGAAATAAACCGAAAAACAGACTCATAGATTAGGCCTACTCTACCATATCCCTTGAATTTATTACTGGATCCCTTACAACGAGAATCCTGCTATAACGGACATTTGGCACCGGTCCCCTCCCTCTCGTTATAACAGGATTCTACTGTAATTTTAAAAAGCCTTTTGAATAGCAAAATTCGGCCACCACAAATAGATAATAGAAGAGAGAGAGAGAGAGAGAGAGAGAGAGAGAGAGAGAGACAGACAGACAGACAGACAGACAGACAGACAGACAGACAGACAGACAGACAGACAATGGCAGAGACAGAGACAGAGTGAGAGAGAGAGAAAGAGGATTACTATAGGAGCCGCTCGGTGCATATGTTCTTTGTATTATTGTACAGTGCATTGAGCATTTCTTTGTTGAAATGCGCTATATAAATGCAATTTATTTTCATTATATAATATACGGTATTTATCAACATAATGTGGCCATGTAAACTCCCGCTCTGTGAGTTTAGCACCAACAGACTACAGCGATTAAGATCCTAAACTGCGCGTATCAACGTTGTGACACAGGAAACAGAAGCTCATCGAACCACGAAGCTGACAAAATGCTAGCATTCTTTGTCCCTGTAATAGGCTTGCTCTTATCGGGGATAATATCATCCTCGCTTTTGTAAGTACAAGTACAATGCCTTTCCCCGATTATCTTAAGCTTGTCCTGGGCCTTAAATCAAGTCGGCTGTTCTGGGGATTAAAGAGCCCGCACATTTATCCGAAAATGCATGATTGCACAAAGTCAACAAATTAAAATGGCAAAGGCACACTATGCAGAATAGCCAAAGGAGAAAAAAATAACCCTCTTCAATGCCTGGTTTGAGACTTGAAAAGCAAAGCTGGTCGGGGAGTCAGAGTACATTCCTGTGTTTCATATTCTCGGTTTATGGGTAAGCAAATTATATTTGTGTTTTTAATCAATGCTCATTGAACACTCTCGTGTGATCTTTCCTTTTTTTCACGTATCGATTACTGAAATGCCCTACTAACTCACTTACATAAATGTAACACCACTTTTCATAAACGACAAAGCTTTCATGATCGTGATTCCAGATGTTTACTTAAGAAAAAACGACAACAAAGGGGGGGGGGGTCACGTTATTTCCATGTAACAAATACTGCATTAGCTCTCTGTATCAGTTTAAAAGTCGAATAAAATTGCAGTATCATGCCACAAGTGTACCGTACCAAAAACAAAGCTTCCTGAAATAATCTTAGTGACCTCACCCAAATTTAAATGTGTGTGAGTGAGTGTGTGTGTGTGTGTGTGTGTGTGTGTGTGTGTGTGTGTGTGTGTGTGTGTGTGTGTGTGTGTGTGTGTGTGTGTGTGTGTGGGTGTGTGTGAGTGGGTGTGTGTGCGCGCGCGTGTGTGTGTGCATGTGGGTACGCGCGTGTGTGTGTGTGTGTGTGTGTGTGTGTGTGTGTGTGTGTGTGTGTGTGTGTGTGTGTGTGTGTGTGCGTGTGAGAGTGTGTGTGTGTGTGTGTGTGTGCGTGTGTTTGTGTGTGTGTGTGTACGTGTGTGTGTCTGTGTGAGCTTAGTTAGTCTTAGTAAAGGTCCTATAAAATTGACCAAAAGTTTGTTTTTGAGATGGGTTGAGTCTCTGGAGGCATTCCATGTGAAACCTATCCCAGTCCGCACTTTTAAGATTGAAACGGTCTGGGAAAGAAGTTCGGAGTGGAATGTCTGGAATTAGGTTGATAGAAAAGTCGTCCGATTCGTGTGCGTCGTCCAGAACCGATCACTGAAAGTCTGGAATTAGAGCTGGATCCCATAGGGTTAAATCTATGGATGAAAAGTTTAAGTTATTTGAATGTTGAAATGTTGGGAAATTGTCGTTAAAAATACTAGTTTTGGTTTTTGTTAAGAAAACTATAATTTTACATTTAATGTCAATTGGTTCATTTCTCCAAAAGAGGGCTATGGGCATTAAAAATCTCCTAGCATGATGAAGGGTTGTGGGAGCTGTTCTCTGAGGTTTATTAGTTCTCTTAAAGATAGAGGATAATTTTTAGGGATGTTGAACAGATAGTTTTAAGACGGTGTAGGGTGATCCTGACCGCAACTGCCTGAAGTGTTGTGTTTATTTGTAATTTGTCTGTGTAGGGTTTGGTTATTTATTAAAATGGAGTTGCCCCCCGAGGCGATTTGGTTGTAGGTGTATATATTTGGTTGTACATTTGATAGTTTCTTAATGTGAATGTGGGCGTTGCTAATATAGTTTCTTGTAGACAGATAACATTTGGGGTTTGTGAGGTCAAAAGATGGGAGAGTTCTGCCTGGTTTGCACGCAAACCGCGAGTGTACCTCTGAAGAACTGCCACTTTTGTTTATTTTGAGGGCACGGGTTCAGTACATTTCTTTTTGGTCGTAGGTGACCGTTGTCTCTGTTTTGTTAGGATGCGGTCGCGGTGGACCGCAGCTTTTTTTAAAGGGGAGTGTGGAGGGGGAGGAGGGCCGGAGTCCCGGAAGCAGGTAGAGGAGGGGGGGCGAGCGGGTGCGGGGAGTGGGTGGAGGGCCTTTGTTGGATGAAGGCAGATGGGATGGAGGCTGATGTGAGCGAGGTGAGGGAGATGGAGGTTGAAGCAATGAGGGTGTAGGATGTGGTGATTTGTGTGAAGATGATGATGGTGAGGATGTTTTGGGTGAAGATGATGATGGGGGTGATGATGAGAATGATGAGGGCGAGGATGATGAGGGGGGTGAGGATGGAAAAAGATGGCTGAGAGGGTGGTGATGAAGAAGGGGTGTGGAGGGAGGGGGATGGTGGACGGAAGTGGGCGAGGTAGGAGGGCAGAAAGTGTCCTCCTCCGTCTCAAAACTGGACCATTGTTTGTTGCAGGTACTCTGCCTTTGTCTATTTGTCTGAAGGATCTTTCGGGTTGGGTTCACTGACACTGGGACTGTCTTCAGGACTTCTGAATATGTTTTTGCATTCCTCGGGGTCCATCGTTTTGGATAAAGCGTTGCTCTTGCTTGAGCGTACGTTCCGCCGTACTGGGCCCTGCGTGTTAGGAGGGCTTTCTCCTGACACCACTTCGGACACTCCGTCGAAGATGCAGAGCGACCCCCCCCCCCCTGTCGACAATTTGGACACCAGGGATTTGCAGAGCAGGTCTCACCAGAGTGTCCTTCCTTGCCGCAGCGAGGACACGCTGCACCACGACGACAGCGCAGCTGTGTGTGTCCGAAGCGCTGACATTTGAAACAGCGCATTGGTTTCGGCATGTATGGTCGTACTTCTAGTTCTAAATAGGCGATGTCCAATTTTGTTGGTGGTATGGGTGTGTTGAAAGTAAGGATCCACATGTTGGTACAGATTTCCTTGCCATCGACCTCCTAAACCATCTCTTCTTCCGTACAGCCGCTGAGCTCTCGGCTTTTGATGACACCTTTGGGTGTGTTTGTTCAGACCTCAGTGAGGATGAACACATACAAGGATGCCACCAAACGAGGTGCAGGCCAACAGTTCGCCTGATTCTGCGCTGGAACGGTCCATGGATCCTAGTTTTTTAAGGTATTTTGGATTTTGCATTCCGGATGCTTTTAGTGATCTGTGAATTTTAAAGACGCTTAGTGTTGTAGTATCTAAGTCCTGCTTTTCATCTTTTGGGGAGATCACCAGAAATGGTGACCACCCAAAGGACGTTCTTTTTGCCATGTCCCAGATGCTGACAGGGTCAGCATCGTCGTCCAAAAGGCCCTTCTTTCGTTTGCCCAGGCCAGGAGTTGCGCCAGCTTCTCCTGTCTGGGACTTGTTGGGAATTGCGGTTGGGGGAGAAATATTTTTCTCATCCATGTATTATACGTTTTTTATTCATCTCCAAGGCTCCCCACCCGCCACCGAGTCCAACGATGGGACACCGCTCGGAAGTCCATAGCTGGTGTCAGGGCTACCCTGGAGGTATACTCCCAATTGGACGGCAAGAAATTTCGCCTTCCAACCAAGATTGGCCAAAAAAAAACGGTTCTAAAAACCATTCGTAACCGATTGAGTGAAGTAGGCCGCTACACCCGCCCGTCTAGACCGAATCCAGAGCCAAAGTGGCGTGTTGGTGAGGGAAGCCACACCTCAGCCACCAGGGTCCCCATCTCCGGTCGCACCCCACGGTCAACAGTGAGCCTCCAGTTGTGGGGATTTGGGGTCGATTTTTTGCTTCACCGGACTTTCGTTCGACAAATCAGAAAGAAATATAGATGGACAGAAGACATAGCAAGAGAGGACAAAAGATGCCACCCCTACGTCAGAGAGCTAGTGACGCATCCCACCAGCGGGGAGGGGGGGGGGGTTACACCTCCAGTTGATGGAACAGCCAACTATTTTTATTTTATTCCCCGGTCACCACGGGGAAGGATGAAAGAAGAAGGAAGA
>NW_004797874.1:281669-283794 GCF_000002075.1 Aplysia californica | reverse complement strand
CACACACACGCGCACGCACACACACACACACACACACACACACACACACACACACACACATACACACACACACACAAGAGCATACAAAACCCAGAAGGTCTCGAACAGATCAGCCCGCCCGCCCCGCCGCCGGTCGACCCGCCAATCACCCACAGAGCCACCACCACCAGCAAACACCACAGGACCACGACAGGCACAACAGGTAGATTCTACGCCATGCACATATTATACAGCAGAGCTCCGGGGATTAGGGGCAGGAGAGGTGTGCACAAGTCTGGACGGATGATTAACCGGAAAAGGTTATGGGTTTCAAAGGCCGAGAGCGTTAAGTGAAAGGACGAGACGCTCGGGCGACAAGCACAAAGGAGGGTAAATCGTTGTTGAGGCGTGTGGAGTGGCGGTATGTCAAACAGCCCGCTTTGCTTTTAATATAAACTAACTTTAAGGGGTGGGCGGGTTTTAGGAACGTCTATAGCCTTCTCGGATGGCGGCCAAAAATCCCGGAGGTTCCGTGTGCAAGTTGCACACGTTAAAGATCGCTGACTTGGTGGTCCTAAAATCCATAAGAGTAGGCTTCGGCCGCCACCCAGGCAAAATTCAAAGTTTTCTAACAACTGAAAAATGCTTAGTGCGTCCCGCGCACTCATAGGACTTTATGCAGTTGCGAGCGCCGTAAAACACTAACAGTCTACCAAAAAAACCCACAAAAAACTTGTTATACCGTCTACCTTGGGAAGAGCATGAAGAGGCGGTACAACGGGCTGGCGGTACAGCGAGGTTTCCATGTCCTCTGTTAAAGCCATGTACATGTAGCACCAACTGCCCAACGTCAAAGGAACTTGTTCACCAAACACTAGAAGAAGTAATGAATTATCTCTCTTCGATCTCTCACTTAGATTTGAGCGTGAGACCTCGCAAAATAAAAGCCCCATGGGCATTCGCCAGCCTGTACTGTAAGTAACTGATATCAGACTCAACACCTTTTACGTCCACTAACGAACATATTTCAGTGTGGATTTTACAGAAAAGAATTGATCAAAGGAACAAAAGAAAGTAATTTTGCAGTTTCCACGGACACTCAAGCTTAGGAAGTTATCATACTAAGGTCACCTTTCTCGCTATTTTTTTCCTTTGACACCAGATCCCCCCCCCCCTTTCCTCAACAAATAGCAAACATCTCAACTTCTATTCACGATAGGTGAGTATTTTTTTCTTTCACCGATGGCAAAACAAATAAACAAGCTTTAAGACGCTACCAATAACTCCATATGCACCAAAACTGACGAGCGTTTGATTCCACAGCGTCGTTTTACAGAGTATGATGATACCGTCATGCACAGCTCGAGCGCTTATGTTCGACAAGACAGACGCACTGTTACTGGCTTATGTGGCACGCTGCCCAAGCATATCAGACAACGAGGGAAACCAAATTAATGTTCGAATTCGCGCGATGTATTAGAATCGACCATTATCAGACAAGGGCATCATAAAGACGGAACATTCGATGAGAAAAGCAACATAGTTGGACGCCTTGTGGTTTTGACAGAGACTGTTTATAGCCATCATAAATACATTTGTACAATTCAGACCATTGGGGAGTGGGTGGTTTTGGAGGGGCTGTGGTGTGATTTGTTTCCTCTTTTCTATCAAACACCAGGCGTTCTTTTCTCTCATCCTTCTTTTCTGTGTTCGTTACTCTCACGTAAAACCTCTAATCCTATACATTTATATGTTGATAAAAAACAACTTTACAACTATTTTTGTAAACATGTTCCTCCACATTGACGCCTTCCGTTTCAAATTTGAACACAATATTTGAAAGTCAAAGGGAATTTGGCTGATATTCATTTAAGATTTTTCCAAAGAATAGTTTCTCCGTGTGGGACATGAAAACACAATTAACCCATTTCAATCTTTTTCGCAACCATTGAAAGTTACAACGATCTCACCACAGCAAGTTCTAGCAGTCTAACAAATCAACAAAATGTTGCAGATACAATGTATTATTTTTCTCAAGATTCCTTTCCATGCTGAGATCGTGGTTTTATTTGGAAAAGAGTAGAGAGCTTCTTGTAGTAGTAGTAGTAGTAGTAGTAGTAGTAGTAGTAGTAGTAGTAGTAGTAGT
>NW_004797874.1:279152-280210 GCF_000002075.1 Aplysia californica | reverse complement strand
AGTAGTAGTAGTAGTAGTAGTAGTAGTAGTAGTAGTAGTAGTAGTAGTAGTAGCACAGGGTTTTACTGCGTTCGCAACTGCGTAAGGTCATATGAGCGCGCGAAACACAAGTTGGTAGCATTTGCAACAGTTCACTGCACGGTTGGTCGACAATTAGACTTTAAAATGCTTAAATACTAAAATTCAGTGTAAATATATTTGCGATTTAAAACAAGTCTTATAAGTGACAATAAAAATTTTTAACAATATTGTTTCGCTTTACAATTTGCCATAAAGGCCAATGGCCTTCATAAAATTCAAAATTCTGCTGGGAACAACGACGGAAAAAATGTCTTGCAATTTCTGGCATTTAAAATATTTCCTTCGGATCTCTCCAAAGTCTAGACATTCGGTTAAGAGTGAGGTGATGCAAGACAGAGAGTCAGAAAGGATAAAAGGAAAGATTTGTTAGGAGAATTATCTACAGAGTCCAGTGCCATGTTAATGGCAGTGGCCTTCGCAGAGAAAATGGAGGCTTCAGGATGGAGTCTTCTCTGGTGTTTACTGTTGGGAGATAGGGCTACGACGCCCATTTCATTGTCTTTTTTGGAGCCATCCGTGAAGATGAGCTCCGCACCGGGGTATTTATCTATTAGTTGTTGTGGGGGGTTTTTTGTATTCTGCTTTAAAAGTTTGGGTGTTTGTGCTATCTTTGTTGTGTGTAGTAGTAGTAGTAGTAGTAGTAGTAGTAGTAGTAGTATAGGGTTTTAAGGCGCTCGCAACTGCTAAGGTCATATGAGCGCGCGAAACACAAGTTGTTTACTTTCGCAAAAGTTCACGGCACGATCGGTTAACTATTTGACTTTAAAATGCTAAAATATTAAAATTCGGTGTAAATATATTTGCGATTTAAAACAACTAGTACGACTTCACTTTACAATTTGCCATAAAGGCCTAGGCCTTCATAAAATTCAAAATTTTGCTGGGCTGGGACCAACGACGGAAAAAGTGTCTTGCAATTTCTTGCATTTATAATATTTCCTTCGGATCTCTCCATAGTCTAGACATTCGGTTAAGAT
>NW_004797874.1:273294-277191 GCF_000002075.1 Aplysia californica | reverse complement strand
GGGGGGTTGCGCAGGTTTTATCCCCTTTTGCCAGTTTTGTGGCAATTTTTGCCATTATTGGGCTAAAACATGGCAACAAACGCAGATGCTAGCTTAACTCCAAAGATGCTGTCTACTGGGCACCCAACCCACCACCTATTGTCTCCAAATCCACTCCATGCAGTAAGGTGTACAGTGTGTATGGTCCTAAGAATTCATAGTTTGGTGGGTCTTTGTGTTTAGCCAACACTAACTGTTACGAACAACGCGTTAAAATGTTCGAATTTAAAGGAGGCCATGCAGAGCACTGGTTCTGGGAATTCCAGAATAAAAATGTCATTAATTATTTTTTTTACTCTGCAAAAGATCTTAAATTAGTTAAATGTTACAGGGGTGGACAAATGAATTAAAAGAGAAAAAGGAAGGGGGAAAACGAAACCATTCGTTCCCTAACATTTTTTTTTCTTCCTTTTATTTTTCTGTAAAATCTCAATGTTTTACTGCGCTTGCAACTGCATGAGGTCACATGGGCGCGCGGGACACATTAAACATTTTCAGCTGGAAGGATTTGGAATTTTGCCAGTGTGGCGGCCAAAGCCTACTCTTGTAGATTTTTTTTTTACCCTCAAGGGATCTTTAACGTGCACACCTTGCACACGGGACCTCCGAGATTTGTCGCCCTTATCCGAGAAGGATAGGTGTTAATCTTTCTACCATTTACAAGCAGCCGAGGAGTAGCAGTCGAAAGGCTGCAGAAAAGGTCAAGGACTCAAGAGCCCAGAGGAAGGGACAAAAGAGGTAAGGGGTGGGGGCAGAAAGTGGAGACGAAAGCAAACGACAGAACATTGTTAGAGAGCAGGAAAGGGTGTGAAATTATAAAATTTTAAAGAAAAAATGTTTCCGTTGCTATCTAGATTCGATCCCGGGACCTATTGAAAGAAAGGCAAAAACCATAAACTCTAGACCACAACAGCCCCCTGACTTTCTTTGCAAGATATTTGGTGACTTTTGCGTTTAAGGGTGGGCTTTTTTAAAGCCATTTCTGTTTTCTAAAAAATAAGTTTCTTATTAACAGATTTTATGTCAACCTAATTCCTTTTGAATGAATACGTCTGCTCTAAATCACAACATTCTAGAAGGATTTTTGTGTCAGATATTAAGAAAAAAAAAGTTGTAACGTTGTTTTTTTACCACCCTATAATATATAATATAATATGAACTAATTGTGTTGTAAGTCCAGTAAGATTTGTTCTAAAACAAGACCGCTGGGGAGGCAAATTGTACATGTACAGGGTGATTTTAAAAGAATGAACCAATTTCATTACGTAATATTTTAATAAGGAAAAGAAATAGAAAACTCAAACAAGTCACAAGCGATGTATTGTACTCGTATTCAAAGTGTATTTCCTGTCTTACAAGTAATGTATTCTATGTGCCTACCACCAGCGCACGAGCAACACCATTGCCAAATAAGAGAATTCATCCTAGGCGCGTTTCAGCATATCACGATCCACTTATTTGATCTCTGTCGGTTGCTATACGTTTTTTAAGGTTATGGAGGTTAGTGGATAACGGAATCTGTTACATATGCAGCGCCAAGAATATGTCTCGCCGAAAAATTGGCACAAGAGTCATTTTTTCCGCCACGCCGCGAGGCTTTTTGAGCCTAGGTCTTTCAGTCTGTCGGTCTGTCGGCTGTCAAGATAAAGTAAAACAGATTGTCCAAGTAATAGCAAGCATTGCTCTTCTTGGGTGTTTGTGGGTGCATCTTTGTGCGTATGTATTTTTGTGTAATTTTGAGACGGCATTGCGAATGTGAGTGACGGGTAGTGTGAGAGAAGGAGAGAGAGAGAGACTGTGTATCGCTAACGTGCAACATGCCTTAGTGGCAATGACGACGACGACGATGACGATGATGATGATGATGATGATGATGATGATGATGATGATGATGATGATGATGATGGTGGTGGGGGTGGTGGTAGTAACAAATGTGAAATACTTCATGCTCAAAACCAGCATCTGCTTTGTGTCGATAGTCTCTCTGACAACGGCTGTCTTCTGAATAATGGGTCCCACGAAACTCGACACCATTTCAAGCTGTTGTGGTGACATTCGGAAATACTTTCTGTACTTCTCTATGTCTTTTAGTTTTAGTTCTAGTAAGGTTTTACGGCGCTCGCAACTGCACAAGGTCATATGATCCCCAAGGGGTGGATGTCAACAGAAAAGTCCTTACAGGGAATCGGGCTTACTCAGTTCACCTCTCTAGCTTCAACACCACAAAGTCTGCTTCGACTATCAAGGCACCCCGGCAATAGTGAGTCTCAAGATGGTGACAAACATACAAAAGAAGTAGATGAAAAAATGACGAGAGTAAGGATGAGGAAAGAAAAGGCAGCAGTTCCCTGTTGCAATTCGTGCACGGTTATGAGCATGGCATTGGTGAATCAGCCCATTTGCAATTCTGCTGTGCAACAGAACATGATAATGTCCCCCCTTTGGGAATGGCCTAAAGACACTTCAGTCAGTAGCACCGCCCTCGGGGGAGGTGGGGTGTCCGTGTCTAGTTCCAATTCCCTCACCAAATTATTAAAATAAGCTCCATAAACTTTCCTTTTTTTTTAAAGTCATGAACAAAAGAAGTAGAGGAAAATGACGACAGTAGGGATGATGGGGAAAAAAGCAGCAGTTCCCTGTTGCAATTCCGGCACGGTTATGAGCATGACATTGATGAATCAGTCCATTTGCAATTCTGCTGTGTAACAGAACATGGTAATGCCCCCACCCCACCCCCCGTCTCTTGCTTTTTAGCTTAGAAACACACTAGCTGAGCACCCGGCTTTGCTCGGGGTCGAAGCCTTGGCGTCACTGCTCCTACTGGTCTACACCGCAGAGGCATTTTACATCTACATGTACCTTGCTGTCTAGCATTTCACAGTCATACCTGGCTTCTAGATCTATATTGCTTTAGTTTAAGTCTGCCTTGATTAACTCCTTTCTTGATCTACATTGCTTTAGTGTATTGCTGTCTAACCCTTCACAATCACAAAATACGGATTTCGCCTTACACCATCACAAAAAGCACTAAGAAAATAATATTCCACGAAAGGGCTGCTACACTGAAAAAGGAACACACCGACGTAGAGGTCTTCAAAATCACAGAGGCAGTGTTTATAGCTTGTTCGCTTTCCTCTGACAGCGTTTTAAAAAAATTCTAGCTCATTGACAAATTAACCTTGGCCCATGAAACTTTGCATGACACTTCTACAGACTATTCGAAATGTGAGCGTGCAAATTCATATGCACATTTCAGATTATGACATACGAATTATGGCAACGCAACATGGCTTGAAGATCAGAAATGATCCCAGGCTCAAGTACTTGGAAAAGACTGTTTCTGCGCTCTGAGGCTGTATCACTTTCCATGAAATAAACTTACAGAAACGAATGCTCATTTTGGTTGGCAGGAAGGAGAGAGCCAATGCGATGATAAACTTGACCCTGCACGCAAAATTGTGGATTCCATCCATTGAGGGTTGTATCGGCATAGCCCATGGATGTGAGCTGAAAGCAATTGTTGTACAGCCTGATTTTCTCCAGAAAGTGAGTGGACAGTGTCGACACACCAGATAGAAGGATTTGCAGTTCAGGGGGTGGTTTCGGAAATGGATGCTGATCAACTTTGCCATTACTACAGCACATAGCCTACCTTGTGTTTCATATATATGGAAATCTTATGGCCAGGCAGTGTGTACACTGTGTTGTCAGTTTCCCAGTGTAGCACTCCTACTGAAAGGAATTGACAATGTAGAGGAATGCTTTTGGGAGATTTAGATCTAGAGAGTCCCCACTTCGTTTTCTTTTCGGCATGGTCAGGCGCTATTTAGGTCTAGATCTAGATTCTTATCTAAGATC
>NW_004797874.1:255794-270794 GCF_000002075.1 Aplysia californica | reverse complement strand
TTTAAATCGGGTCGATTTAAATCAGTTGATTTTTATAATCTAAATCAACTTGATTTTAAAAATAAAACTCAGTGATTTAAATCACTTTAAAAAAATGTTTTCTGTTTTTACATCTTTAAACATTCAGAATTCCTTTCCTGGGTTTTATAAAACAGATATAAGGATTAGTAGACTAAAATTGTTTAAAAGTCTGCTCCTCCCCCCCCCCCCCCCACCACCCCGGGGAAAGGAAGTAGTAAAATAATACAGTATTCAATTTACTTTTTTTTTATAATTGAAATTAGCATTTCCTTTTTCTTTTTAGACAAACACAAGCGCGTGCTCACACACACACACTGTAATAAAAATAAAATGCAAGTTTATCTTTGCATAATTACCCCCCCCCCCCCTTCCTTTTAGACTGACATTTTCTTCATTTTTTGTCTGTAGCCATAATTCACTGATAGCAGATTAAGACTTTCTAAAATTGCAGTTGTTTAAATTGATAATTAGTTAAAATAAAGACAATGCATTTTGCACTAAAAGAACATACTTTTAGCCACCAAAAATCCCAAACTGTGTCGACATTTTTTAAAAAATTTTAAAAAAAAAAAAATCCGACTTAAATATTAAAAAATCTGATTTAAATTTAAAAAATCGATTTTTTTTATTTTTATCAAAAAAATCAAAAAAATCACCAACCCTGACACCATGGAGGTGCGTCACCCGTATGTGAAATACTCAAGGTTTTGATAAAATATGTAATATGTACATGTACGTATGTCGTTTGAGGTTGCCTTGTTTTTGTTTTCTTTTGCTGTCGTTTGTTTTGCGCGGATTGGGGGAAGGGGGGGTTACTAAGGTATCATCATGCCGTCATACTGCGCAACAACAAAAAAACCGCCAGGCAAGACTAGAACTCTTCATGGGGCTTATTAAGATACTATGGAGAATCCTCAAGATTCTCAACGCACTTTATTTTTTTTCCTATCGGAGACGGACGTTGAATTCTTAGGCCTACCTTCGTTGTACAACGGTCGGTGAGTTGGGAACAATAAAAACAGGACTCAGACAGAGTGGGACACATTATCCAAGCAGACGGAGGAAAATACAGATTAAAATACACTCCTACGTACAGGAATCGAATTCCCTTCCTTTGAGCGCAAAGGGAGACATACTGATAGATAGATAGATAGATAGATAGATAGATAGATAGATAGATAGATAGATAGATGATTTTTTTTTTTTGGTTTGTGTTTCACGGCGCTCCCAACTGCATAAGGTCATATGAGCGCGCGGGACACACCAAACATTTTCAGTTGGTAGAAAATTTTGAATTCAGCCCGGGTGGCGGCCGAAGCCTACTCTCATCGATTTTAATCAACCAAGGGATCTTTAACGTGCACATATTGCACACGGTACCTCCGAGATTTGCCCGCCTTGTCCGAGAAGGTTAGGTGTTAATCTTTCCTACCAGAAGATCAGGGGTGTGGCTGAAAGACAGTAGTAAGAAGGAGCCAAGGATTAGCAGTAGTAGAAAGGCTGCAGAAAAGGTCGGGGGCCCAGAGGAGGGGGCAAAGTAGGGGAAGGGGCAGGCAGAACGTGGAGACGAAAGCATACGGTAGAATATTGCAAGAAAGCAGGGAAGGAGATGAAAGGAAACAATTTTAGAGAAGAAAATTGTTCCGTCGCTACCCGGATTCGAACCCGGGACCTTTGAATGAGAGGCGAACACCTTAACCTCTAGGCCACGAGAGCCCCAAGACAGATATTCGCATCGCTCTGAGAACACACTGGCTCTGTAATGACAAACTGAACCATTGATATCTCCATTGATTGAGGGATCGATTGACGAGAAAAGGATTGATCAATCAACTTTATGTCCGTCAGTTTCGCGCGGATTGCATTCCGCTTCACCACCGTTGTCGAACACCATATCGCAGTTCAATGACGCCCGATCACCTATCAGCGGGAGTCCTTTGAAAAACCAGCTACACACTCCACTAAACAAACGACCCGTCGGTTCGGTGAGTTAATGGCCCCCTTGTCTTTATTCTACACCTTTTATTTCTTTCATTCCCTCTTTTGATCTTAAATTCCCAACGAGGGGTGGAAAGGAGGAGGTGCAAAGGTGGAGAAAGGAGCGGGGGTGGGGGGGGTTATAAGGTAGGGAGTAGAGTGGATGAGAGATTTAGAGGGGGTTTTCTTTTAAGTTTTACGGCACTTGCAAAACATTCAGGTCGTATAAGTGCCCGGGATTAGAGGTGTTACTAGACTGTGAGATACAAAAGGAAAGGGGGAAAGATAAGGATGACAGGTGTTTGATAGAAAAGAAGGAGCAAACCCCACCAGAGTACCCGCCAACCAATTACCAGGGAAGAGAAGGAGCAATGTTAAGAAAAGGAGCTCAAAGTATGTCAGGACAGAATTAGATGACAGATAAAACGATTACAAGAGAAAGAAGCAAATTTGACAGACCTTTTTAGTTTCAGTAAGCGTTTACGGCACTTGCAACACATTGAGGTCAAATGAGTGTTGTAAGATTAGAGGTGTTACAAGAGAGTAACAAATACAAAAAAAGAAGAAAAGATAACAACCATAAATATATGATTGAAGGAAGAGAAGGAACCAACCACACCGTAGCAAGCTCGAACCACCCACTGACAGGCCGTATAATGACACCCTACGCCTACATACCCAGAGACAGCTAAACCAGGCTGTTTTCGCCCTGTGACTTAAAAACACGCTTTTCCCGAGAGGGCCAAAGCAATTTTATGCACCTTGTAAAAATTGAAAAGCAAATTTATGAAAAGAAGCAAACGCAGCATGAAAAGAAAAAGTACCCGTGAACAACCAGGTTTAAAAAACAACGAAACGGGGGAGGAGGAGGAAGAAGAAGACGAAGAAGAAGACGAAGAAGAAGAAGACGAAGAAGAAGACGAAGAAGAAGAAGACGAAGAAGAAGACGAAGAAGAAGAAGACGAAGAAGAAGACGAAGAAGACGGAGGAGGAGGAGGAGGAGGAGAAGGAGGAGAAGGGGGATGAGGAGGAGGAGGAGGAGGAGGAGGAGGAGGAGGAGGAGAAGGAGAAGGAAGGGGGTAGTAATAACAGCAGCAACAGCAGAATAACAACAACAATATCAACAACTACAGTTTAACAAACTTAAGAAACAACAACAGCTTATAATGAATGCGCAGTATGTAACTTTTCTGTGGAAGTGCAGGATACGCACATAAAAATGATATAGCTTTAGCTTACGTAGATCAGAGTTTGACTACAGAGAAGCAGATCGACACAATGACTGCCGTTTAGTACATGGAAGAAGCAATACAGAGGTAGAAAAAAAAAAACAAGAGGAAAAGAAAAGAAGTAGGACCTATCAGTGGCGCCCTCCAAGCACACGCTCTGAGTAAACAAATTCCTAAACAAAACGACCACTTAGGCCAAATACACACCGTGTGCACCCATTAAATGTCAACAGGGTGCAGAATTCAGTAGATGAGCCCCATGAGACGTCTGTCTGTAGACGTAGGATGCCTGCAGCAACGACTTTCTTATAGATCTCAACGGTCCGCATTCTCAAAGCACATCTTCATCTACGTCTGTAACCAAGCTATCAGAGGATACAATGTGTTCCTGATTCCTCTATCGTTTGAAAGGCGTGAGCATTTCCTCCATGACATTTGGTTCCTTGGCAACGCCCATATTCACCTTTCAGGTTATATCAACTCCAAAAATGCTGTCTACTTGGGCAACCTCACCCCCCCCCCCCACCCCACCCCCCCACCCCCCAGGCGCGGTTCGTCCAAAGAGCACGGTCGTGCAGTGCCGCCCAATTTTTTAAAATAATCTATTACGTAAAGCACCCACAAACATAAAAAAGCAAAAAACAAGCACAAGCCAAATATACTATCAAATCAAGGTCCTCGCTGGCCCCGTAACTGTCATTTCTGTGTCTATATCGCCCTAAAACATGATGTACTATGCCATGCCAAAGTCTACACGCTTTAATTAAGCATAATAAGATAGTCAACACTGGTAACCTGACCTATAAATCGCTCTTTCGGATAACCCAAGAGATGACGACACTCGTAGTGAGTTTGACTGTACATTAATATTAATAAGCCGCACATCTCAAATGTGCTCCTGCCGAATATTGCCGATATATAGCCCACAGTAGGCAGTCTAAAAATAAACGCGATAGACTGTACGCTATTCAATGCCAAAGGTATGTGAGCCTCGGAGCAATCCAGCGGAGTGCTCAAGTGAATTATGATTGGTGCATCGTCTTGTACTTGTCGCTATTTTAAGTGACTCTGTGACCGTGAACCTGAGGGAGGTGAACTTGACATACTTCAGTCACCGTCCTATGGGTTGTGCCTTTAAAAAGTTTTGTAGTGGAGTGGTGAAAGTTATTACTGGAGGGTTCAGTTCTCATGATGAACGAGTTTGATGTTTCGGTAAGGCCCCTGCGCTTTTCCGCCACTTGCAGGCCAAGCTCACATGCAAATGAGCTTGTTTTTGTCAGTCATTGACTGCCTTTGCCTGACTACGCGATTTTCCTGCATGTACGCTTTTTCGTCAGCCGTACAGAGGACTAAGAAAGCCTCGATTCGACTCATTTTGGAAGGAAATTTGCATCTTTAAGTACATTTTTGCTTCTTCATTGCACTTTACATGATCAATTAAGTTGTATCTCATTATAATATGTTGTACAATAGCAGATTTGTGCTGAAAAACAGCAAATAAATGAAATTAAAACACTTGACCTAGATCTAGATTATTTCGTTCTCGATAGTGCTAAAAATAGGCCAAGTTAGACATAGCTAGGGGCGTGTCTAGATCAAGGAGTTTAGAACTAATGGAGCCTCCTCTCTCTCTCTTCGCGGCGCCACGCTTTTCCC
The DNA here is from genome assembly GCF_000002075.1 of Aplysia californica. NCBI lineage: Eukaryota > Metazoa > Mollusca > Gastropoda > Aplysiida > Aplysiidae > Aplysia > Aplysia californica. The sequence continues at coordinate 265,911 of NW_004797874.1, read as the reverse complement.
TTTCGTCAACCCGCAGCCACTTAACGAATCGTCAGCCACATAGGCCTAGGCTACAAGCCTTTGACACGGGTCAAACTTCCATCTATTTATAGGTAGTTACCGGAACATGTATAGGTGAAGTGATGTGCCGTGATAGTCGCGATATATTATTTATTGAGATTGTTTTGGTCTCTCTTTACTCATCACCATGAGAATTTCTTGAAGTTTTTCCCTGGACTCTGCCTTTACTAAAATCTCGAATCTAGATCTAGATCTAGAATTGTAATCTAGTGGCAGGTTGCAGATTTCTGTTATCCAGTACATGTACATTCAAGAGATTAAATAAATTGGACTAGACTCTAGACTCTAGTAGTAGACTCTTCTACTTCTACTTCTAAACCTTCGAGATTACAAAGGCCAAGCCGAGGCTTGTAAGGATTCGTTTTGTTAAAAGTGTTGTTTAACACAAAGTCTAAGAAGTTAGCAAACCTAACACATTTTTTTCTAACGAAATGAAGCTTAAATTGACTTTTATATTGTCAATAAGAGATCAAGTATAATCACCTAATCATTTAAGTAAGGAAGTGGACTGGTTATCCTCACCCGGGGAGAGAATAAAAACCCTACGATTGACCTCTCACCCCGGGTGAGACTTGCTAGCGTTGGCTATTCTCACCTAGTGTGAAACAAGACCTGTTTTTCCTAATTTCGAAATACTTTCTATCGGTGTGGATGATCAAATTGACAAAAGCAAAGAAAAAAATTGACGTTATAGCACAAAAGTAAGCTAATTTGATCGTCTACAAAGATGCTATGGCTCTTTCACTTTTCGAATCGAGCCGAACTACGCGGGTCGCCATTTTGTTTTGCCCGGAAGATCTCGCAACTTACTCGCAAGATCTACTCCTCCCCCTTCTCTCCCTCTCTCTCTCTCTGTCGACAATTTATTAAATCTGCAACCTGCAACTAGATTACAACTAGATCTAGATTCGAGACTTTAGTAAAGGCAGAGTCCAGGGAAAAACATCAATTAAATTCGAGTGGTGCAGATGGGTAAAGAGAGACCAAAACAATCTCTCTATTGCGACTATCATTGCACATCACTTCGCCTGATACATGTTCCGGTAGATCTAACTACCTATAAATAGATGGAAGTTTGACCCGTGTCAAAGGTTGGGTGGTGGCTGACGATTCGGGAGGTGGCTGCGGGTTGACGAAATGGAAAAGCGCCGCGGCGCCACGAGCAGTACGCCGCGGTGGGGATCAAATATGGCCGCCGAGTGTGGGCTAAATCTCGAACTGTGGCATTTCTTTTTATAGAATCTTATCGGGCTGGGCCACGTTGTGGGGGTGGGCGAATACACACAAGGAAGAGGGGATGGGGCAGGGATGAAAGAGGAGGGGCGGGCCTTGGGAAGGGACGAAGGAGAATGGGAAAAATTAAATAAAAGAGAAAGAGAGAGAGAGAGAAAAAGAAAGAGAGACAGACAGACAGACAGACAGACAGACAGACAGACAGACAGACAGACAGACAGACAGACAGACAGACAGAGAGAGCGAGAGAGAGCGAGAGAGAGAGAGAGAGAGAGAGAGAGAGAGAGAGAGAGAGAGAGAGAGAGAGAGAGAGAGAGAGAGAGAGAGAGAGAGATTGTGATCAATTGACGGATAATGACAGGGAGAAAAAAAAGTATGTGTGTGATACGGACTGTTCAATTCTTTCAGAGTTTTATGTTATAATCTAGTTTAAAAATCAAAAAGATGTGTAAAATAAGAAGTAAACTTGTCCAAGTAACATAAAATTATCAAACATACCAAATTATAAAGATAATCTTTCAAGATGCTAAAATATTTAATTATTAGAAATGGATAAAAATATACTTTAAAACTGAATTTAAGATATTATGATTGCATGATTCTAGGCGTGTGCCATAACTAACTTTATGTGTAAGGAATAGCGAACACAACAGAGGGTTGATGCCAGCTTTATCTGATTGGTAACAGTATGTCTTGGTCTATAAATAATAATATTATTGATTACAATAATTTTTGTTTCCTGGTTTTCACAAAGTGGAGCGCACAATGATTTCAAATATTTAGAAAAAGAGATAACAGCACCTTTGGAGGTGTGATCGCATGCATGAGCGTGGATGACCTTTGAAGGTTTTTTGGGGGGGTTTTTTGTTCAGTAAAGTATGATATGGAGAGAGCAGCGTTTTTAGTCCCTTATTACACTCCGGGGGGGGGGGGGGATAATTTATCATAGTGATGACTCTTGTGTATTAAAATTTGTTGTTGCTTTGTTTGGTTTATTTTTTAACAGCAGAACCTTAACTGAACCGGAATTATTGATTGTGGGATCTTAGGTGAAGACTACAACAATAGAATTAAACTGAGTATAGTTCTATCTAACAAGACTCACCAACTCTTATCCACCCCACCCTCTCCCCTCATCTGATATGGTTTGGTGTTTCTTTAACATAGAAAATGTTCATCATTATTGTTGTTGAGTATTGATTTCCTATTCTAATGGAGCCTCTAGATATCTACATTTAGAAAACAGTAGCATCTTATTTGCACACACAATGGAAAGCAATATAAATGTATAATATGTATACATACACACACATAATAATTATATATTAATTATATATATAAGAATAAGAATACTTTTTAAAAATTGAGTATCTCAGTCTTTCTGCTGGGGTGTTGTATCCCTTTCAGCCTGGGTTGGCCTTGGCAGGTAGCGCCGGAGCCAGCCTCTTATGAATGTTAGTGATCTAAATTGTGTTGCTGGGGGCATAAAAACACTTTTATTCAATTTTTTTAAAAGGAAAACAACTTAATTGTGAAAACTTCGGTCCACTGCAGCATCATATCGGTTCTTACACTTAAATACAACACAGATGCAAGGCATTTTTACTAATCGACTTGCCTAATCTCAAGGACCTCCGAATAAAACCTTTCTTATCTAGATTTCAGTGCGTAAGTCGGGCATTTGCTCAGCGCAGGTAGACCACAGTTCCGCCGCGAGAGAGGGCTCCTATCAGGCGTGCGGTGCCGCCCACAGAGCATCCTCCATTACTTTTAATCTCCTTGGTCTAGATCTACGTTCTCTAGCCTAATGTTTTGTGCTTAGAACCGCCAAATTTTAATTTTCTCCAGACTTTATCTGCCGGTCCACTATCTAGATCTAGATATCTAGGCCTAGATTCTAGATCTACATCTCGATATATTGTCGCTTTGCCTTTCCTGAAACAGTGCTGTAAGTATTATGTGAAGCTTAATCTACCCTTCACTGATGAAAGTTCTGATGGCCGAGTCAACAGGTGTCTGCGTTTGAAGTCTAATATATCATTTTGTGAGCGTGGGTTCGAATCCCAGTCCCAGCTTTTTTTTTTTTTTCTCATCGTCCCAACTTACCAACAATTTTTCCCATAATTATAATTTGTTGCTTTTTAGTTTTATAAAGTGGTAAATAAATAAATAAATCGCCTGTCCTGTCTGTTGTTCTCGTAATCATAACACACTGGGCTAAAAATAGTTATAGCTGGTCTGACGTCAGTGGACGCGGATCTTTTTAAGTCGATTCAACACCATGCAAAAACTTTGTACATTAGGCTGGCCTGGAAATGACCTTATTTTGGTGGACGCGTAGACTAATAAACAGATTTTAAGTTCTAGAAATCAAAAGCGACAAGTAAAATGAATGAAAATAAAAGCATGAGGTCCTTCCTCACCCACCCAAAGATCCTAAAATTATACACCGTCTCATTTACGATGCCCTTGACAATCTTCAGCCTGCGATAGCTTAATTGTGCACGCCCACTTTTTAGACCCACGAGCCGCCCCTGTCCTTCACCAACCCAAAGATCCTAAAACTATACACCATTCCGTTTACTCTGCCTTTGATTATCTTCAGCCTAAGATAGCTTAATTGTGCATGCCCACTTTTTAGACCCACGAGCCGCCCCTGACCCCCCCCCACCCCATTGTCTCTAGAAACAACTCCAAACTGTGAGGTGCACATTGTTAGTGGCTTTGAGAACTCATGGTTGAGTGGATCCTTGTGTTTGGCCACCACTGAACATTACGAACGACGTGTTCAAGTGTGCCAAGTCCAAAAGAGTACATCATTGGTTCTCGGAATTCCAGAATTTAAATAAAATATTATTTTAGCTTTGCAAGAGAAAAAAAATATTGTTTAAAGGTTACAAGGATGGAGAGATTACATTTTTAAAATAAAAGGAAATGACAAAAAAACAATAATTTCATGACATTCCTTACAAGATCTTTTGAACTAGCGCATTTTGCATTTACAGTTGGTTTTTATAAAATCCATTGCCGTTTTCGAAAATACATTTATTCTTTGTGAATTTTATGTCAAATAAATTCCTCTTGAATGAACTAGTTTTCCAAATTACAACATTCTAGTAGTACAAATTTTGTGTGAGATATATATTTTTTTTTAAGTTGTGGTTTTTTGTTGTTATTGTTTGTTTTTTTAGCTTGTTGTTTTTTGTTTTTTTGTTTTTTTGGGGGGGGGTTGGATCACCCTCTATTTTACACCCACATCGACACAATTTAGGTGATTCAGGAGGTAGTCTTCGACCCTGCTTGCTCTCTCTCTCTCTCTCTCTCTCTCTCTCTCTCTGTGTGTGTGTGTGTGTGTGTGTGTGTGTGCGTGCGTGCGTGCGTGCGTGCGTGCGTGCGTGCGTGCGTGCGTGCGTGCGTGCGTGCGTGCGTGCGTGCGTGCGTGCGTGCGTGCGTGCGTGCGTGTGTGTGTGTTCTACAGCGCTCAAAGTGCGTAGGGTCATACGAGTGCGCTCAGTTTGGTAGGAATTAATTTTGAGCTTTGCCCTGGTGTCGGCCGAAGTCTACTCTCCTCATCGATTTTAGGACCACGCGCTTCCGAGATTTTTTCACCATTATCTGAGAAGGCTATCTTACCTATCATAAGATCAGTGGTATGGCTAAAAGAAAAGCTGTAAGAAGGAATTGAGTTGTAGCAGTAGAACAGCAGAAGAAAGAGTCAGACGCCCAGAGGAGGGGGCAATCCAAAATAGACATAACAAGGTAGGCTGGCACCACAGAATTCTACACTTGGTCACAGAGAATTCTAACCGTGTAACTCCGAAATTTTCTTGAATTGCAGTTTTCCTTAAAATAGATCGACATAACGAATGGCTACGTCCTATTAAAATCTAGAACAATTTTGACAAATAAAAGTCTTGTTTTAAAGAGAAATTCTAACCATATATTCCGACTGGCTTCCGTGACTGAAGAATTCTAACCGTCTAATTCGTTTAGGTAGCCCGCCATTGTGGATCACGGCGACAACGTTTTGCTCTGAAGGAGTCGTTTGATTATAAGCAATCAGGCTAGGAAACCATTTGAAACTTTGTGTGACAGATCTAGTGAAGATGACATGAGTGATAGAAGTGATAGTGACGATATCTGGGCCGAATTTGATGTTGTAAGTGATTCAGACAATTAATCCTGAGAAGAACACAGCAACGGTGAGAGATCAATCTAGATCTAGTGATGATGAATCAGACTCCGGTGGCAGTAAAGATAACTAACCAGTTTCCAGTACTAGCACTGGTAAAGGAAAACAAAAATACAAAGGAAAAAAAGGGAAGGCTGCTGCTGCAAGCAACAAGGTACCCAGGTTAACCCAAACAAGGACAAGGGTTGCAGCAAGAGGGGCAGAAAACAAAGACCACGGGTGGTTGCATGCAGGGCCTCTGCAAACAACACAATCAGATTTCAACTTTGTGGAGTATGTGGGTCTAAGCTGGACTTGGGTGAAAATGCAAATGCTCTTGATTTCTTTTTTGCATTGCTTGATAACGCAGCAATAGATAATTTGATCTGTAAGATCAACGCATGTATACGTAGACATTCAAATTCAAAAACACACCCCACTCACGAAGCATTCCAGTTTCGCTGCCTGGGAATCAGTCGGTCGATACAAACTTCTGACAGTACTTCTGAGTAGGCCTACTTAAGTACAGCTAGACTTCTTGGCCCTCAATACCCCTACCCCTACCACTACCCCAACCCCTACATCTGCCCCTACCCCTAGCCCTCAATACCCCTAGCCCTCAATACCCCTACCCCTACCCCTTCCCCTACCCCTTCCCCTACCCCTCAATACCCCTACCCCTAGATCTGCCCCTACCCCTAGCCCTCAATACCCCTACCCCTACCCCTAGATCTGCCCCTACTCCTAGCCCTCAATTACCGCTGCTCCTTCCCCTACCCCTACCCCTAGCCCTCAATACCCATACACACCCCTACCCTACCCCTGCCTCTACCCCTAGATCTGCCCCTACCCCTAGCTGCTCTGTCTCATAGTGGTCGCTCGTTACGGAAGTCCTCAACACATGAACGTCAAACACAGTAAACACCATGGTACCAATGCAGAAACTAAAGCTTGGTGTGAGCACTCACGCTTTATATACCCTTACCCTATTTACATGCATGCGTTGATTAGCGCCATTGTCCTAAATATTGCACCTCTTAGCGTCATATAACTCTCATCATTAGTTCATATCATAAACAAAGCCTTAATAAGCCATACATTGATTTTTATTTACTCCTCTTATGATCGTTTTTCCCCATATATGAGAATACTATTACAGTTACAGAATAACAGATTTGACCAGAAGTAGTTCCAGAGAGAGTTCCCAAGTCAGCTAAATTTAGGGAGCAAAAAGTAGTTCCGACCCAATCCGTAAATATTTTTTGGCAATCCTTAACGAGCATTTTAAGTTCTCATTTCAATTAGCCCTAAAGTTTACCATTTTGTGGGGTCGCTCAATTCATTTTTTAAGTCTAGAAACCCCAAAACGCCCGTTTTTGTATTTTTTGTCCAAATATAATGCGTTCTATATAGGGAGCCATCCCTTCCATTTATAGCCGTAATATAATCCCAAAATCCCCGGTCATTCATCGGCCGCGATGGGGCCTTCGGCCCTGCTGACCCGATCTGCTTGGATCCAGCCTACATCTCATTGAAAACACACCAAGTTGGTACCATAGCTCTAGACTAGATGTTCGTCCAATGAAATTAGTTGAGAACAAAGGCCACCTCTATTCTCACCCCGGGTGCAGGCGAGTCTTTTAGCTATTCTCACCCGGTGCGCGTTCACCGTTATAGCCTAGATCTAGGCCAACCAATTTTGCGTTCACCCTAAACAACAGAATTCTACACTGTGATAACAGAAAAATTGTAGAATTCTGTGCCGTGAACAAACGTTCCATTACTACTGTTAGTCTACTAAAAGCGTACAATTTTGTCTGTGGGCAGTGGAGAGAGAGAGAGAGAGAGAGAGAGAGAGAGAGAGAGAGAGAGAGAGAGAGAGAGAGAGAGAGAGAGAGAGAGAGAGGGAGAGGGAGAGGGAGAGAGAGAGAGAGAGGGAGAGGGAGAGTGAGAGAGAAAGAGAGAGAGAGAGGAGTAGCGCGAGAACTTCCGGGCAAAACAAAATTGCGACCCGCGTAGTTCGGCTCGATTCGAAAAGTTAAATAGCCGTAGCATCTTTGGAGACGACCAAATTAATTTACTTTTGTGTTTTAACATCATTTTTTAAACTTTGTTTTGGTCAATTTGATCGTCCACACCGATAGACAGTATTCAGAAAGAGATAGAGAAAGAGAAGAGGGGAGGAGTAGATCTTGCGAGAACTTCCGGGCAAAACAAAATGGCGACCCACGTTCGGCTCGATTCGAAAAGTGAAATAGCCGCCATAGCATCTTTGTAGTCGGTAAAATTAGCTTACTTTTGTGCTATAAAACGTAAACAATCTTTTCTTTGCCTTTATCCATTGGAAGTGGCTATTCTCATCCGGGGTGAGAATAGAAAAACGATCTACCTCTCACCCCGGGTGAGGCTTGCCAGCGTAGGCTATTCTCACCCGGTGCGAAACAAGACCTGCTTTTCCTCATTTTGGAATACTGTCTATCGGTGTGGATGATCAAATTGATAAAAGCCAAGAAAAAATTACGTTATAGCACAAAAGTAAGGTAATTTGATCGTCTTCAAAGATGCTATGGCTATTTCACTGTTCGAATCGAGCCGAACTACGCGGGTCGCCATTTTGTTTTTGCCCGGAAGTTCTCGCAAGATCTACTCCTCCCCTCTCTCTCTCTCTCTGTCTCTTTCTGAATACTGTCTATCGGTGTGGACGATCAAATTGACCAAAACAAAGTTAAAAAATGATGTTAAAACACAAAAGTAAATTAATTTGGTTGTCTACAAAGATGCTACGGCTATTTAACTTTTCGAATCGAGCAGAACTACGAGGGTCGCCATTTTGTTTTGACCGGAAGTTCTCGCGCTACTCCTCTCTCTCTCTCTCTCTTTCTCTCTCTCCACTGCCCACAGACAAAATTGTACGCTTTTAGTAGGCTACAGTTGTAATGGAACGTTTGTTCACGGCACAGAATTCTACAATTTTTCTGTTATCACAATGTAGAATTCTGTGGTTTAGGGTGAACGCAAAATTTGTTGGCCTAGAGCTAGGCTATAACGGTGAACGCGCACCGGGTGAGAATAGCCAAAAGACTCGCCTGCACTATTCTCATCCCGGGTGAGAATAGAGGTGGCCTTATCCATTTGATTATCCACATCGATAGAAAGTATTCCGAAATTAGGAAAAACAGGTCTTGTTTCACATCGGGTGAGAATAGCCTACGGTGGCAAGTCTCACCCGGGGTGAGAGGTCCATCGTATTTCTATTCTCACCCAGGGTGAGAATAGCCACTTCCGAGAACAAATTGACCCATTAAACACACATTATTATAATATAATGCTAAAGATAGAGTTGTTTTCAGACTTGACACTGCTTCACTCGGTGGCAATTGACAAAAATTCGATTTTTGTCAATTGCCACCCGTCACTCGGTGGCAATTGACGCTACCAAAGAGTTTTAAAATAGATCTAGATTTTTATCTAGATCAAGGTCTAGATCTATCTAGACTTAGGCTTAGATCTAGATCTATATCTAGATCTAGAATCTACTCTATCTAGATCTAGATCTAGAATCTAGATTTAGATCTAGATTAGATCTAGAGATCTAGATTAGATCTAGAGATCTAGATCTAGTCTAGATTCTAGATCTAGAATCTAGTGATTAGGCTAATTACAACTGTTCACCGTTTCGTAGAGAATCTTTCTAGATCTAGATTCTAGTCTAGATCTAGATCTAGATCTAGATTTAGATCTAGATCTATAGATATAGATTCTAGTAATCTAGATCTAGATTCTAGATTAATTTCCAGCGCAACGCACGAAGTAAAATACCCACAAAGTTTTCACATCCTTGCTATGATCTTACCTAGGAGTATCATTTCCCAGAAGTCGAATAAGACCCCACAAGAAATCCTCAGATCCAGAATGGCACAGGAACGTTGAAATAGTCCTTTCTTTCTCCGCATGTAAATCGTCAACAAGCATTTCCAAGGCCGTGTGTGAGCGCCGGTCACCACACATGAGAAGAGCAAAGTAATCTTCTTTAATCCAGTTGCAAGCCATGGTCATAAGATCAAGCAAATATACACCTTTCTAACAGGTGCTATTGAATTAATGATTCCTCTCTACTTTAAACATAGCGGGCACAACCGCAGCGATGCCCCATTCATAGGGCGAAAAGAGCTCGCCATTGTCGGCGATTGTTGACATCCGTTTCCAATGTTCAACAACTTGATCTCGCGAGATTATGCGAACCTTCGTGCTTTTTTCAGATGGCGTGGAACTTATTTAATTTGCATTAAAAGCTTCTACTTCACTGAGCGGTTTACGTTTCTTGAGATTTTTTTTATTTTAACACTATCCGTACGCCCTGGGGTCATTTTTAACCCCCGCAGTTGTATTCTTCACATTTTAGAATACTTCTAGATCGAGATTTAGTTCGAAGATCTTTCTTAAACTTTCAGTTTTTCTCAAAAAATCATTTTGACAGACTGCTATGCAAAGCGTACGAATTGGATTAAGGAGTAAATTTCCTCTTTGGAAAGTGGTGGCACAGAGTTCCCCACGTCGTATGGATACGGATACGATAGTAAAATACGACTTACAGATCGGGGAAAAAGAGGGCACGCTACGCTCTCTCTCTCTCTCTCTCTCTCTCTCTCTCTC
>NW_004797874.1:253442-254482 GCF_000002075.1 Aplysia californica | reverse complement strand
GGGAGTTTCATTCAGCATTCATTTGTTTTCCCCATCCTTTTTTGGGGGGTTTTTTCAAAGCATTTTTCAACACTTTCTATGAATTCATCAGTGTTGCATGGATGAAAAGAGCTCCTGTGCGTCATTGGCGTAGTACTAGAAATGGTAGCTGAGTTTATACTTTTGTATTTCGACAATTTGTGGTTGTGTATATGTTGTGAAAATCATTTGGCCCACAACTGATCCTTAAGGAACACCAAACTTAAGAATGCCCTTTTGTGACTTGATGTCTTTTATCACAACAGATTGGCAGCGTGGTGAAATCAGGCGCTCGTCAAAATAATCAAAGTGAAGAAACTGGCATTTTTCTACAGATTTGTGAATTTTTATCTACTATTTGTTTTTTGGTACCTTTCTGTGTGGATTTTACTGAAGAACGTTGATTAAAAGCACGCAAAATGTAAATTTTCAGTTTCCACGCACTCTCATGTTAAGGAAAAAAATTCATCTTTGGCGGCCCTTTTCTCACTAATTTTACCCCTGAAACCAGATGGCCCTGCCTTCTTCATTCACAATGAAACATCGCGACTTCTGATCAAGGTAAATGATTTTTTTTTCGTCCAGAGCAAGACAAATGAATAAGCTGTAAGATGATACCTATAAAACTATACATGCCCAAAAATTGACGAGAGCATGATTCCACCGCGTCGTGACATAAATAGTTGTTGAACCATTCAAGAACATAACCCTGAATGCCAACTGTTTTTCTACCGGTAATCTTTGTAGTAGAATTACATGATCAATGTAATGGTGTCGAAAGCTGCAGACAGATCTAATAGATTTAGCATGACAACTTTACCAGCATCTGATTCCTCAGGATATCATAATTTACAACTTTTAGCAGCGCTGTTTCTGTGCTATGATCAACCCTGTAAGCTGGTTCGATAAGATTGTGACATTAAATTGTTGTAAGATTACCTTTTCAAGGATCTTAGAGAGAAAAGAGAGGTTCGAAACTGGTCTACAGTTTTTCAATTTGTTTGGTCAAGAGATGGTGGGGG
>NW_004797874.1:252273-253342 GCF_000002075.1 Aplysia californica | reverse complement strand
AACAATGGTTTTACTAGGGCATTTCTGAAATAATTTGGTACATTCTTTAAAGAATCAATGATGATTTTGGTAACAGTAGCACAATCACATCGCGACAAGCAATCAGTAAAGAGCATGGCACGGGGTCTGATTCAGTGTTTCCTTGATGCTTCTTGATGCCCCATTTAGACGTACAGTTCGCTGATCGACAAATTGTAGGATATCGAGAGGATGGCCGGCATCCTGTCAATTTCCCGTGGAAACTGAACAATCCTCTCGATATCGAAGGGTTTTCCGTCCAACCACCAGATATCTGGCGACGCCAGATAGGCCTATTTGCCGGCCGGCGAACCAAAGGAGTGACAACGAGGGAGCGGCTTCTTTGATGTTACCCCAGGCGTAGTTGAAAATACATTTTAAAAAATTTCCTAAATATTCGTCAAATCAAAAAAATAATAAGATTTTCGTGATCAGCGACCCAAAATTAGTAAATTTCGCGCGAGGAACGCAATTTAATACCGGATTACCAAGTTAAATTATGTTTGTGTGTTTGCTTTTTAATTACCATTTGCCCGCCCCTTCACTTTCAAAAGTGAAGGCAAAAAAATGTGTGTGTGTGTGTGTGTGTAGTATAGGCCTACTACCGAGATGTGTTGCAGTCAGCTGAGGGCTACACACCATTATTTCATCTAGATCTAGCTAGACGGTGCTGTTTATTTAAAAATTTTGTTGTTGTCTACGCGCTACAAGTTTTACTATTGCAGTAATGTCCATGTGGAATAACAAGGAAACTGGGCGCTTTTTCGGTAGTTCCCACCCCGTTTAATTGGACCTATCTAGATCTAGATCTAGAAATATAGATCTAGATCTAGATCCAGCTCCAGATCAGAGAGGGTGATCCAGATCTAGATTTAGATCAGAAAGCTATGTTTGATGCTTTTTCGGTAGTTCCCACCCCCCCTTATTTGAGCCTGACCTACATCTAGATCTAGATCTATACGTTTGATTCGCGGTGAGCTAAGATATCAGACCTAACAACTGCAAAACATTAAATTATTAAACCGGCGAATAGTAATTGGGAGGGGGGGGG
>NW_004797874.1:247026-248513 GCF_000002075.1 Aplysia californica | reverse complement strand
AGAGCTGGTCATCTGTTCGTTGGCCCGCACGAAATCCTGCTTGGTTGCTGTCCAGGGCACCGGTTGTTTCCAACCACCAGTATAGGCGGTGGTTGACCATTCTCTCTGCTAGTTTCCCAATGCATGAGGTGAGTGAAAGAGGTGAGTGGGTGTTCTTAAGATCAGCCATGTTTGTTTGAGTTTACCGCCCCAGTTCCTGTTGTCACGGATTGGTCAGATTTGCGCTCAGGCCCAGCTGTAAATCTCGTTTACATTGCCAGGTCTCTGGTTTCACTTTGATTTTTTCCCCTCTCAAGTAGGATAACTCTGTTTGCAAATTCAAAGAGGGCGTCACCGGATTTTGAGGACACATTTTTAATTGGTTCAAAGAGAGGAGTCAACCATCTTGCCATAATATAGAAACTTTGGTGCTGGTACCCAAAAAATGGACAAAGTTAAAAATCGAAATTTTGACCCAAACATCGTGTTTTGCAGACCCTTGACGTGCCTAAAAACAGAGCGATTTCATTTTTATCTTGTTTTAACCGAGGTCAGATGAAAGTGGAAAAGCTGAATCTTATAATTATTATAGATCCTGAATATCTCTAATCGTGTATAAATTTATGCAGCGGGCTCTCGTGGCCTAGGAGGTGTTGGCCTCTCATTCAATTGCAAAGATCCTGGGTTCGAATCCGGGTAGCGACCCAACAAATTTGTCTCTAAAATTGTCCCCTTTCACCCCCTTTCCTGCTCTCCAGCACTGTTCTGTCGTCTGCTTCCGTCTCCTCTTTCTGCCCCCACCCTCTGGGCTCCCTGACTCTTTCTCGGTCCTCTCACTCAGGAAGAAAAAAGTGCTTCCCGCCCGTCTTTACTTCCTGTTGCCTTTCTACTGCTACTCCTTGGCTCCTTGTCACTGCTGTCTTTCAGCCACACTCCTGATCTTCTGGAAGGAAATATCTACTTCTAGCCTTCTCGGACAAGGGCGAAAAATCTATGAGGGCCAAAGTGCAAGTTGCGCACGTTAAAGACCCCTTGGAGATCTAAAATCGATAAAAGTAGGCCTCGGCCGCCACCCGGGCAGAATTCTAAATTTCCCTCCAACTGAAAATATTAGGTGTGTAACGCGCGCTCATATGACCTTATGCAGTTGCAAGCACCGTAAAACACTTATAAAAATAAAAACAATTAATACATGTACGTGTACATTGAATACGACGCGTATGAAGGACGAGACGTTTCTCTTCAACGGAAGTAGGGGGGCCTAACTCGCTTCCCACTTTCTCAGTGTGTAAGTAAACATGGCGGCGGCAAGTGTTGGTTTCAAACTCAACCCTTGTTAAATTTCATGGCTTAGGAGAACCTTTTCTAAAAATGGATATTTCAGTTTTGTGGGGCCTTTTGGAGAATATGTTAAAGATTCGGGAATTGGTGAGGATCCAGGTTTTTATTTCAATTGACTTTTCAATTGCCATTGGGCTGATAGGGCTCATTGGCCACCTCTTCTATTC
>NW_004797874.1:239903-242078 GCF_000002075.1 Aplysia californica | reverse complement strand
ACAGAGACAAACAAAGAACGGAGTGTCTACGTACACGGTAACCGGGCGCGTAGCCTCAGGTTCTATGTACACGGTAACCGGGCGCGTAGCCTCAGGATCTACGTACACGGTAACCGGGCACGTAGTCTTAGGGTCTACGTACACGGTAACTGGAAGGTTCAAGAGATAGTTCACTCAGCCAAAAAGAGTGTCACTTTTATTGTTTTTCACACAAGTAGGGTAGATTCTAACTCTGTTCGCAAAGTACGCGCTTTTTCGAAGAGGGCGCACGAGGGTCAACCGCTCTATAGTCCAGCATGATACCCACTAAATTTCATAACAGAGCGTCCAGTAAGCCTTTACTTTCGCTTTCGTTACCACCCAGAAATTTGTCAGTAATTGTCTGATAACGCAACAATTATTGTAACATGCAGGTTCGGCATTACAAATGTGGTGTCGCCATGAAAGTAAATCAATATTTGTCACTGTGTCGTCACTTATAGGGGCAACATTAAGAAAAGAAAGTTATACAAGCGTCTTGTCGGGCTCGCCATTGTGGCCGGTCAATGAACCTGCGCGCGTTCTGAGCGCTGCGAAGTACAGGACTCAGGAATGGGGGAGGGAGAGGGGGGGGGGGATTATTGATTTTTTAAAAGACCTCTACGCACTCGGGGATAGGGGGAGGGCTGGACGCAACACCAGTGGACAAAAAAAACCCTGAAACTGGAAGCAAATACGTTTAATGTTTAGAATTTTGATAACTACTACAGCTCTCTGCTAAGTAAAGTGTGCGTGGGTGCAGGCCTTGTGTGAAAACGGCCTAAGTGTTCGCGTTTCATTGGATTGGTGGCATCATATTTTAGCTTTCTGTACAAGATTCGCATATTTTCAGTACCACTGCATCTTGCCCTCCAACAGTTCTTACACCTCTCACACTGAATAGGTCTACTTGGTTAGAGCATTAATTTTGGTCTTTCACGTTTATTATATAGGCCTATATATATATTATATGAATCATGACAGTCGATATTCTGGTTCTAGGCTCAAAGCAAGATTTATCTTTATATAGTTTATATATACAGGCGAATATGATGAAGGGAAAATATTAATAAGTCGCACAAGACCCCAGGCATGTAATCAAGATTGCAAATTTTGTGCGTGACTCTTACTTGAAATTATCTCTCAGACCCTCAAATTGGTGTGAAATAACCTTGCTTTGATAAATTGATGGTTTTCATTTCAGCATTCTGGGGTTCAACAGTAATAATGGGTGTTTCGCGAAAATGGGCTTCTGTGGCGATCACCCGGAAAGTTCCTCCTTTTTTAGAATTTTGAGTTGAGACCCATGTGATTTAAATAAGATGAAATTGGTTTTCAAAATGCTATGATGTCACACCCTTTGGTGCAGAAAAGCAAGCATTAGAGTAATTAGACCAAATACTATAGCTTTTGGGTGTTGACCATAGCTAAAGATGTACTTTTCCATGTTTGATTTTGACTGTCTTCTCTAGTTTTAATATGTCCTGGGTCATTCATTTTTTATCTGCTCTTTTAGCTTTCATATTGTTTTATCCAATGTGTATGTTGTGTGATTTGTGTGTGTTTAGAGACAGAGAGAATATCGTTATGAGGCTATGGAGATTTTTGTTTATAATGTAACTCTACATGTACAAAGTCATAGTCAAGTCTACTTCTGACAAACTCAACCGATACAGCTTTCCTCATATCGTTTTATCCAATGGGACCAATGTGTATGTTGTGTAATTTGTGTGTGTGTAACATGCTAAGTATTAAAAATATATTTAGAGGCTATTCACACGTGTATATGTATGATATGTTTGTGTGTGTGTGTGTGTGTGTGTGTGTGTGTGTGTGTGTGTGTGTGTGTGTGTGTGTGTGTGTGTCCCCCTCTCTCTCCTTCTCTCTCTCTCTCTCTCTCTCTCTCTCTCTCTCTCTCTCTCTCTCTCTGACTCCCTCTAAGTATGAGAGGATAAATGAAAAAGAGAGAGATAAAAGCAGAAGGGAAAAATAAGCATGTTAAGGCCAAGAAACCAAAGAAGCAATGATCCGAGCGACTGGGGTGGGTGGGGGGAATGGAGGATAAATGAACGGATGAAAAATAACTTAAGCAGGACGAACAAAAAGAACAAAGCGGCCCGGGCCCCCCCCCCTACAACACCACCAGGGAAGAGAAAT
>NW_004797874.1:231658-237506 GCF_000002075.1 Aplysia californica | reverse complement strand
ATCCTCCTCCTCAATCAGTTGGCGAGAAAGACATTTCAGGATCTCGACCCTATCTGGTTGAACCGTATTGTCAACTAAGGTGGCCTCACCAGCCAATCTGTCGGCTTTTTCATTTCCCCTAACACCTGCATGGCCAGGGCAGAAAATCCATGTGAGCGATCGTATAGGCGTTGTTCTCTCTCTCCTCTCTCTCTCTCTCTCTCTCTCTCTCTCTCTCTCTCTCTCTCTCTCTCTCTCTCTCTCTTTCTCTCTCTCGCTCTCTCTCTCTCTCTCTCGCTCTCTCTCTCTCTCTCTCTTATTTTTCTTTTCTGCTCCGCCCTTTCCCCAGGCCCGTCCCGCCCCACCTCTTTCAACCTAGCCCAATTGGACAATCCTCCTTCACCTCTCCCTTGTGCGCATTTCCCCTGCCCTCTACCCCAACACCGGAGTCGAATTGGGGTATTTTTGCAGAGATACAGGTATTATAGAGATGTAAGCCTACCTCATTCTCATCCTGGTTTGTTGTCTGTGGTTTGTTCAGTTGCCTATATCTCTGGATAAAAAAAATACCCATCTGTCTTAAAAATAAAAGTTGAGATCTAAGGAGGTAGGGGTAGACCGATATCAGAGGTTAAAATATTATAAGCAAGAAAATGGCTTCCAAAGTTGCTCAGTCCTTGGAAATTAAAAATATACGACGAGTGCTTGAATTTACCGCGATGACTCACAAATATTTTTATCAGATTTCGTGTGATTTTTTTGCATTCTTGTGAAATTAATTTTTGATGGTTGCAGGATGGAACATTGCAAGAATGGAAGCCAGTGACTGTGAGCCAAGAGTTACAGGACTCTGTCAAGTTTCTGGCCTCTAGTGGCATGAGTCAGCTGCTCCAGGAGTGGCTTCTGGAGACTATCTTCCAGGATCTCAGCAAATGGGTTGGGCCTGCGTTCTGGTGGAAATTCAAGGAACTCGGTGATGACAGTGCCAAGAATCAGTCAGCTTTTTGTTGTGCTTTTGAATATTTGTACAGTAAGTGGAGAATGTGTTGTTGGTGTTTTTGTTCCAACAGAAATTGGGTTTAAAAAGAGAAATGTGTGGTTTTTAAAAATTTAATTGGTTATGTTGTTCCATGATAATAGTCCTGATTGGAGGTCATGGAGGAAGAAGAGAATGAGAAAGTTCAAGGTTGTTTTTTTCTAGCTTTGTTTTTTCAGGTTACGTGTGTTTGGCATTTTGTGGCTTTGAGAAAATCGGTTTGGAGATGCGGAAAGGAAGATATTTTGAGTATGATAGACCTCACAAATGAGGCTTTATAAACCATTTTTTAAAGTCATAATTCATAAGTTTAGTTTTTTGCTACAATTTCAATACAGTCCGTGCCGGCTTTAAGCATGCCGGTCTTAAGCACTTTTCGGACTCAAGCACGCAAAACGGCTCTTACCGAATTTTTGCTATATAAATTACACGCCTATAAGCACGGTAACTTCGGCTTCAAGCACGCTTTATTTACAAGACAGTCAATATTTTCATGATGACCCATCGAAGTTCGAACACAGTCTACACCGCAGCAGAGGAGTTTGTCAAGAGAAACACAAAGAACGCAAGTGATGGACACACACACTCACACGGGCGGAGAGGAAGGCAGATGCACACAGCCGTGCGCGCGGACATAGGATCTAGCCTAGGCCTAGGGCCTAGGGCAAAGCTACACACGACCAAAAAAAAAAAAATACGAAGAGAGTCGGAGAGACGAGAACGGGAGGCTGGCTGCGATTTCACCTTTGACCCTCGCTATCCATTAAACCTGATTGTGTATCACGCGCGAGGTGGGATGAAGGCGGTGGTATGAGTGGCACAGCGGCGGGCAGTGTGTTACGGTAGGCCTAGTGTGCTGTATCGTGACTGGCCGTCTAAATTAAGTTTTCATTTCCCATTCGACCACAAAACAAAAAAAACAAGTGAACAAAAACTACCATGGCGGGTGTCTAAATAACAGTGCAAACTTTTGCGGGACCGCTATAGGCCTACTTACAAACAAAGGGAAATAGCACGCGGAATTTTCTACATGAAAATCTCTGGATTATGTCTAGTTTGCACTCAAGCACGCTTCGGCTTTAAGCACACTTAAGCTTTCTCCCGATGACCGTGCTTAAAGCCGGCATGGACTGTACTTCTAAATTTATTTTGAGAACATGATGCAGAAGCTAGTTTTTGCAAGAATCTGAAACTGTTTATTCGTGTGGATGGGCTCTTATTTTCATGCAAAATCCTTGGTGCAATAGCTTAATTCTTTTAATACAATAAAAGAAAGAAAATTTAACTGCTTTTTCTGGGAAGCCCTGAGCGCATCGTTGGTGCCGCATGCAATCTACTGAAGTCTGTGTGCTTTTTATGTCAGAGATAAAAAAAAAGTTTTTGTTGTGTTATCCTTATCAAGAATCATGAAAAGCAAGAAAATTGTTAGCCTAGACCATTGCATTAAACTGCATTTTGGTGATGTTGAATGTTGTATCTTTGAATAGAACTTTGAGAGGGTGTAAAAATTTAAAATTCTCAAAATTTAGAATGAAGTGGATTACTCCCGACAGCAACGATTGTATACAGTCCGAAGCCTGATGAAATTGGGAATTCCACATGAAACTGATTTTCTCCATCATTTGGCCTTCTAGAAATAAACTAAATGAATAAATCTAGTCCAGTTTCTTTTAGAAATAATATTAAAGTATATTTTTTACTGTTGATGATCATTCTTTCTGAAAAGTGTGGGATTCATGATTTACATTTTCGAATCTCTCCTGATACGGTCATGAATTCCAACAATTTCATCAGTAGACATTTTGAAACACCATGTTGTATTCATGGTTATTAGACAGTGTTTTCTCTCTATTAGAGGCCCTTATATGTTTAAAAATATATATGAAAGCCTGCAATACTGTTATATTTAAAACTATAAAAAAGATTTTAAATGACCAATTTAAAACTGAGTATGATAATATACCATCATTTTGGCCTTCAAGACTTAAACGAAATGGATAAATCTAGTCCTGTTTCTTTTAGAAATAATGTTAAAGTACATTTTTTACTATTGATGGTAATTCTTTCTGAAAAGTGTGGGATTCACAGGTTTACATTTTCGAATCTCACCTGATACGGTTTTGAATTCCATAGTGGAATTTATTGTTTTATCAGTAGATATTTTGAAACACTGTGTTGTATTCAAGGTTATTAGGCAGTGTCTTCTCTCTTATTAGAGGCCCTGATACATTTTAAAATATATGAAAACTGCAATACTGTTATAAAAAAGATTTTAAATGACCAATTTAACACTCCTCACCCAAATCTCCCAGTAGGCTGCCGCCCAATCCTGGACGGCAGTCTAGAAAACTCTTTACCTCCCCCGCAAGGAAGAGTCAGGGTATTTCGAAGCCGGGGCCTCTATGAGCTCCAAATTAAAAAAACCTTTCGTATTGGCAGTTCTGCAAAGGAATGCCGGCAGACTCTGACCTTCCTTTGCAGAATTGCAACACTTATAGGCCACATTGTACTCACTTGTGGTCAGTATCCAGGAGACAGACAAAGTTTGCCCCGGCTTCAACTGTAGACTTAAAAGGATTTACGGTGTACCATCATATTCACACGGAGAATCAGATTGCTTCCGGTGGAACCACCATCTACACCGACAACGACACACTTCACAGACAAGTACATCTTAGGACGACCCTTCAGGCTATTGCTGTACGGGTCACCCTGCACAGATCAATCACGATCTCCTCTGTTTATATCCCACCTAATTGCCTCCTCAAAATAACTCCACTAAATGATTTAAAATTCCAGCTCCCAAAACCATTTATTTTGCTAGGTGATTTTAATGCCCACAGCCCCCTTCGGGGAGACAAACCCACAGACCAGAAAGGGAAAAATAATAGAAGATTTTTTGTTTCATGATAACATCTGCCTCTTACTCTTAAATGATAGGTCCCCCACTTACAGAAACAGATCCACTTTTGGCACTTCAACACTTGACCTCACCTCTTGTACCCCTGACCTATTCCCTGGTCTCGAGTGGTCTGTACTGGATGACCGTACAGACCATTTCCTAATTCTTTTAAAAAAAACCAATAGCCTCCAAACCGACCCGATCCCAGAACGCTTCAATTTAAAAAAAAGCACACTTGGACCTGTTCACCATTGGATGTTCCCAGATTTTGAACCTCACTTTCGAATTCAACTACAACAATTTCCATGAATTGCTTATAGAAATATGTCACAAATTATTTATAGAAATATGTCACAAATTATAAGACATCTCCAAAACCCTGGAAGAACATGATTTGGTTCTCTGGGGAACTTGATGATGCAGTAAAGAAAAAGAAGGCAGCATGTCGGAGAGCCATCGACAACACCACCACTGAAAACTAAATTAATTGTTTAAAAGCTCAAGCTGAGGCACGTAGATGCCTCAGGGAGAGCAAGAGACAATCCTTCAGAAAATACATTTTCAAAATCAACAGTCAGACACCACTCAACCAAGTATTTAAGATCACTAAAAATATTTTTGGGTAAACGCACAGACACAATCCGGCATGTTCAGAGGTCGGATGGAACCACAGCTGAAACACAGGTAGACATCACAAACACAATAGTTACATCTCTCTCCAAAAACTCATCCAAAGCGAACTACAACACCACATTACGGAACATCAAAACTAACAGAGAACAACAACACCTGAATTTCCACTCAAACAACACTGAAAGCTACAACGCTGACTTCACATCGTGTTGTTTTCTTATGTATCAATGCTTGTACTTGTCCTGTGTGAAGTTTCATTGACTTCTGACTAAGTTTAACTTTGGGCCCTTGTGTAACAAAATTGGGAGCACCTTTTGAGAATTGCTCATATATATAGACCCATTGTCCCTGGGATCCATGTGCAACATCTTCTTTGGTGCATTTTCCTTTTCTCCACCCTTCTTCTCCTTCCCCTTCTTCTATCATTTCTTCCACCGCTTACCTTACCCCATGTGCAGCAAAACTAGAGGTGATATTGCTGTCTTTCCAAATGGTTTTTAACTTGGTCATTGCTGCTGAAGTTTGCCCTATTCTGGAGAATATTGCTGGTTTTGATCTTTCGTCTGTCACTATTGCAGGCAGGTACTTGAAGCTGCGTAGGGTCTCAAGCTTCTGATTGTTGACTGGATGTCCACTGTGATGTTTTTGCTGCTATTAGACAAACTAACACTTTTTTAAAACCCGAAAATAGTCAAATTGCAGTTAAGAATTATTTCCTTAACTCCATCTCCCAGCTATGGGATAAAAACTAACCTACTTCACTTCACTTTCACCTCTATCCTGAAGAGTGGATGTTCGTCGGGGCTTTTGAAGATTTGACCACCAGCTTCCTCCACTCCTTCCGCTCTTCAGAGCGTGTCTTCGAGGTCCAGGCCTGTCCATTCCTTGATGTTGTCCTTCCAACTCTTCGTCGGTCTGTCTCTGCTCCTTTTTCCCTGGACGCTGTCTTGCAAGATCATCTTGGCAAGGCCGGATGAACGGGTGAAGTGTCCGTGCCGTTTGCCGTTTGTGTTTCCTGACCAAAGTGAGAAGGTCAGGGTATGGTCCAATTGTATTTTTGATCCGTTTTTTGACTTCATCATTTGTGATGTGATCTTTGTATGAGATACTAAGGTTTTTTCGGAAGCATCTCATCTCCACAGCTTAATCCTTCTTTCAAGGTCTTCATTCAAGGTCCAGAATTCACATGCATACAAAAAAAAATTTAAAAATACTGACATGACCAGGAACGCATGAGTCTGATCTTTGATCTGATGGTGATATTTCTGTCTTTCCAACTGGTTTTCAACCTGGTCATT
>NW_004797874.1:230377-231441 GCF_000002075.1 Aplysia californica | reverse complement strand
TCTTCATCACTTACCTGGATAAGATCACGAAAGCAGCAAATGACAACATCAGTGAACTGAGCGAGCTAGTATTTGTTGATGACCAGAGTACATTAAATACAGATGAAGAGGAATCACAAAAAAACACACCACAAAATTAATTAATGAGGAATATAAACACCTAAACATGAAAATCTTCATTTCAAAAACAGAAGTTATGAAGGCAAGAAAAAACCCAGGGAAACTCAACATCCTTGTTGACGGAACACAACTCCAACAAGTAGAGGAATTTAAATATTTGGGAAGCATCTTCTCACTAGTTGGGCGTAAGGACAAAGAAAAAGAACCATGAAGGCAAATGCAGTGACCTACCAGCTAGCACCCCTTCTCAGTCACAAGAACATCCCAACTGAAGTGACATCCCCAGCTCATCAATAGAATCTTCATACCAACATTAACATACCAGTGCCAAACATGGTCTCTAAACAAGGCATGAGAAAGGAAAATCAATGCACGCGAAATCACATGTTTCTGCAAAACCACCAACGCCACCAGAGGAGACCGCATAAGGAACGAGACCATACGTCTACCAGTAGTAAATTTATTAGAGCGTCAAAGAGTCAAATGGTTCGGACATCTAACCAGAATGCCCCAGAAACAACTAGCGGCTAGAGCTTACCACACCCGCGAATCCGGCTTTAAATCAAGAGGAAGACCAAGAAAGACCTGACTGGATGGGGTTAAAAAGGCTCTGGAACAATATAACTAATTAGCATATCACAGACGCTGAAACCTGCACCTCCCCTCGACATCCTAAGGATACCAGAGGAAGGAAAAAGTAAAATAAAGTAAGAACTGAGGAGCAAAAGTGCTCACTTAGTTGCAACTGGCATCTTTCTTCAGGGTTGTTTCATCAGTGGAAAAGAGTAATAGGCTTACACAGCTAATACCGTGAGTCGTGGAAGGATGGCGGCGGTGGCGATTATAAGACAAATAAGACAAGAAGGATATATAATAGAGAAAATGTATGAAGTTGAAGAGCAGGTAATGTGGGATGGAGAAGAAAATAAGAGGGGAGTGGGAAC
>NW_004797874.1:228325-230221 GCF_000002075.1 Aplysia californica | reverse complement strand
GGATCCCACAATCCAGTACATAGTATTTTTCGTTCTTGTTCATACGACAGAAAAGAAAGAAAATCTGGATCGGTACTAACATTGGATCTAAGAAACTATATCAAGCAAATAATTGCACCAGATACTTTAATAGGCGTCCCAATTCAATGTTTGACTGTGTTAACAACACGAGTCCGGACTTTTCATACATGTACTAGAATTAGGCCCCAGGCCTACACAATGAAAGACTTTGGGCAAGGGAAAAAAAGGAGGGAGGGGGGAGCTCAATGAAAAGGAAATATTTGGGTCTAAAAAGTTTCATTTTCTTTATACTATCGAATAAACTAAGGCACAATGTGAGGTCAGTGATTATAAAACATTACCGAAATTGATTAACTTTTCGAACTAAAGTTTAAAAATCTCTTTGCGATGTATTTCCCCTTTTTGTACATTTCAAACAATGAAGAGAGGGAGCCAAAAACTCAAGGCGAAAATGCGTGACTCTGCGCGATGTCACGGTGGAAGGGTTCAGCTGTGTTTTCGCGGATTTGGTTGATAAAAGGGTAAGACTACACTAGCCAAGGTAAGACTTCTACGATAACCTTTTAAACGTTTTCTGGAAGAACAAAGAATAGTTTACCAACAAGGTTAGTTTGAAAAAAATATGACGAGAAAATTTATAAAAAATCAATGGTTAAAAATTGTCTATTTTTCAACTTGAACTTGAAATATTTCGAGACTCATTAGTCGCACATCGACCTGGAAAGAAGCGTTTTGAAGGCCATCCACAGGTCTTTAAAGACATGTATCGGACTTGACTGTTGGTCCCCTAAATTAAACAAAAATATGGGCTGTTTGAACCCACTGTCGCGATGAGACGTCATGTCCGGAAACAAAACCCTATGGGACTTTCCGAAGCCAAATGACGCTATAGTGAGCGCGGTCACTAAAGTGCCTAGATTATGTCTACTTCGCACTCAAGCACGCTTCGGCTTTAAGCACGCTTAAGCTTTCTCCCGACGACCGTGCTTAAAGACGGCATGGACTGTATTATTTTATCAGCAAAACATGCATTTATCATTCAGCCTTTCTCTAATTACTATCAGAACATTTATTGTTAGCATGGCACTAATATTTTTTGTTTATTGACTTTCTAACCACCTATAGTTCCTGTTGACATTTACTCATCGTTTTCTCCCCTCTAATAATAACTTACCTGTCCCATAGGACTAGGAGTCTGGCCGGCGAAAGGAGGAATTGTCTAGTGAAGATATATAGAATTTTAACGAGGAGCAATAGGCACTCGGCTGTCAGAGTCTGGGCCAGGCCTACCCCCTCCCTTCCCTCCCTTTTTCCACCGTCACCCCAGCTAGACACCAAGTTCTATAATCAGCATTTGACACACTGCCCCACTTGTTTACAATTACAACACAGTGTTCTGTTCTGAGAAGTGAGAAGTGCGTTGAAGAAAAAAAAATTGATGATATAAATTATAATGACCGGAAACTGTTGTGTGCAAACTTTGTCCAGCTTTGTATACTATCTGATTGTAGACTTGATCTGCTTGGGACAGCGTCACTGGTACAGTATCAATTAACTTTTTGTCATCATACAGGACAGTTCTTATTACATATTTAACGGGTCCAGTGCACGTCGATATTTTGTGTGGGGTTGTAGAAAGTACGAGAAAAGTACTGAAGGCCAGGACCAGCAGTTTATTGCCTCTCACTTTCAGTTTGTTTTCTGGCCTAGTAGTGTTTTTTTTCTGTGCTGATCAAGTCAGTTTCTATTATTCTCAGTAACTTCTATCATACGTTATTCATAATGTTGTTTTTTGACACTGTCGCCTATTTTAGCTCTTTCACAGAATATTACAATGTTTACAGTGGTGTGTGTGTGTGTGTGTGTGTGTGTGTG
>NW_004797874.1:226481-227877 GCF_000002075.1 Aplysia californica | reverse complement strand
TGTGTGTTGTGAAGGAAAGGAATAGTCGACGTGAATGACGGCCGGTCAGTTCTATAAACCACGAGCCGCTACTGGTCACGCTCATAACTGTGCCTGATAACAGGGAACTACTGCTTTTTCTTTCCTAACTCTTACTATATATCGTCATTTTCCTCTACTTCTTTTGTATGTTTGTCACACTCTTGTGACTCGCTATTTCCGGGGTGCCTTGATATAGTGGGGCAGCAAAGTGTGAAATCATTCACCAAACAAGCACCAAAATTGGCATGCACATTACTTTTGGGCTTTTGTTTCATAAAAAAAGAACGCTTACCTCGAGAAAATCCGAAATGGCGGCCATTTGCGGGTTCTTTGGAATATCTGTGCCTCTGTGGTTCATTCACATTGTCTTACAAGCACCAAAATTGGCATGCACATTACTTTTGGGTTGTTGTTTCATGAAAGATTGCCAGCCACGTAGTGAAAGTCTAAAATGGCGGCAATTTTCCAAGATGGCGGGCATTCACAGACTCTTTGGCGCATCTATGATATATCCAGTTTTTAGGATACAAAAATTGTTTCTGACATTTTTGACGATTGAGAATTAGAATATAAATATAATGACAAAGGGAAGCCTTTTAAATGAATGAAAAGCTACCAAACACTGATTTGCTGATTTTTACAGATATTTAACAAGATGTTACATTGCGTAATATATGACAATGGAAATGAGTAAGTAGTAAGCTAAGCAAAGTAGGCCTACAGTATGGTAAACCTGCACGTAAAATCATTATCATGACCAGCCGAGCATTAAGCACTCCAATTCTTCAGCAGGTGCAGCTGCACATTGTTGTCTATGTAGGTCTATGTCTGTCTTTCTGCTGGGATGTTGCACAGTTTACCAATCTCAACCTAGGTTGGTCTTAGCAGACAGGTAGAGTCGGAAGCTATAAGCCTCCTAAATATGATCTAAATAGTGTTGATGGGGGCTGAACCCCCCCCCCCCAACCTACATGTACATAAAAAAAAGGGTAAGCCTAAGTGTTTGGACTGACATTATGTTTTATTATAGTCTCTGAGTCTGAACATGGTAGGAGCAATTAAGAAAATCTCTTGCTCAACAATAAAATACAGATCTATCTATAGAGGCCTATGAATGATAAGCGGTACTGGAGAGGGAGTAATAGTTTTAATTTTAATTCTTTAGGTTCTCTGTAAACTCTTGACCTGGGTCTATTCCAGACTTCAGTGTGCCTTGTGTGACGGAGGCCCAGGCCATACGGGAAGTAGTGAAGCTATGACAAACTTCTCCTTTTTTGCTGATGACAATGACACCTCCAGCCCCGCCCACGCGGGTTGACATAAACTCAAGGGCAGTCTTTGCTGCTTCATTTGCTGAGAGACCTGCGGGGGGGGG
>NW_004797874.1:225608-226381 GCF_000002075.1 Aplysia californica | reverse complement strand
ATGCGACACAGATTTTACCATTAGACACATCTTAACCGAATGTCTAGACTTTGGAGAGATCCGAAGGAAATATTATAAATGCAAGAAATTGCAAGATATTTTTTCCGTCGTTGGTACCAGCAAAATTTTGAATTTTATGAAGGCCATTGGCCTTTATGGCAAATTGTAAAGCGAAACAATATTGTTAAAATTTTTTATTGTTACTTATAAGAGTTGTTTTAAATCGCAAATATATTTACACTGAATTTTAATATTTTAACATTTTAGAGTCTAAAAGCTAACCAACCGTGCAGTGAACTGTTGTGAATGCAAACAACTTGTGTTTCGCACACTCATATGACCTTACGCAGTTGTGAGCGCCGTAAAACCCTATACTACTACTAAAGAGGAGAGATATATGGATGATAGACGTTTGATAGGAAAAAAGGAGCGCACCTAACCAGAGCACCCGCCAATAACCCACTAAAGAGAGAGCGAGATAGAGAGAGAAACAGAAAGAGAGAGAGAGAGAGGAACAAAAAGAGAGAGAGAGAAACAGAAAGAGAGAGAGAGAAAAACAGAAAGAGAGAGAGAGAAACAGAAAGAGAGAGAGAGAGATAGATAGAGAGAGAGAGAGAGATATTTGGTGCTGTCTCGGTATGTGTTACTGGGCGATTTTACCTATTTCCATTTATTACGTAGCCGTGCAGTCTCGGCATTGAGAAAAATAGGACTGATGTGGTGCTAGCATGTCGTACGAGGCGACTAAATGGCGAACCAGGGAGTGACTCCTG
>NW_004797874.1:223240-225508 GCF_000002075.1 Aplysia californica | reverse complement strand
GGGGGGGTAGGGAGTTATACACGTCATGTACATAAGAGTACTAGATCTATTTGTTATTTGTTCATGTACGGTACAACTTATACATGATGTAGGTGCTTAACATGTTTTAGTGTTTGATGATCTTTTAAGCTTCTGATTTCCTATCAAACATCTATCGTCCTTATCTCCCCTTCTTGTTTTTTTATGTTTATCACTCTCTTGTAACAGCTCTAATCTTCAGGCGCTCATATGACCTTATGCAATTGCGAGCGCCGTAAAACCTCTACTAAAACTAAAAGGCTTCTTATGGCTCTCACTGGTACTTCTATCTATACCGGTACATGATGTACTGATGTAGGCTACACACAATTTGTACACACAATCGTTTCAGAAAATGTTACAATTACTCTCAACTGCATTCCCAGAGGATGCACAGAATTATTGTGCGTTTGATAGTACAGTGTGCATGGCGAGAAGTCTGCTGCTACTCAAAAAAGGGTTTATTTCAAATAAATGTCGGCATTCCATATATATAACAAAAACATGCAGTGCCACTTGGATGCAAAAATTGCATGTTTACATTTGATAAATAAAGTGTATTGATTGAACTTCGGTTACAATATAGTAACTTTTACTTTGTCTAAATAAATTATGCACAGCAGTTTATCTTTGCTAATGGCTGTCCAGGTGGTTTTATGCACCCCGCATAATTTCGCAAAATTTGGTCATTCGTTGCATAATTTCTGATTATTTTCCTTTATCATTCTAATATTCTTTGTTAAAATTAACAGAATAGCATAATTTCACATTTTTGGGCTCAGTCTGCTTAATTTCATAATTTTTCTTGCATAAAACGACGCGGATAGTATTGGTTATTGGGTACCTTATAGCACTTTTACTTTTAGAAATTACACAGACCTACGTACGCCCAAATTAAAATTTAATACACCGCTAAAATGGGTTTTCTGAGGGTTCCAGGAATGCGAACTTCCCCTTGTTATTGTTACAGTTTAATTAGCTCTTTACCGACCTCTCTCCATGAGTTCTGCAATCCGTCTAGTGAGACAAACTTTCATGATGGATTCTCCGTGACCTGTTGACGAGACTGCCCCAACATCATTGTCAGCAAAAGCACCAGCACCTGGAAGTATTTTAGTAGCTGTCAAATTCTGCTTGTTCAAACATTACATGATATCATTTATCATGATTACCTAGCATCTGCGTTTGTTGCCATCTTTTTGCTCGAAAGTTGCCACAAAAAGTGGCAAAATTTGCCAAAAAAAGTTGCCATTAATTTTCAAGTTTTCAACTCTCTGTGAATGTGATGACGTATATATAGCAATATACTGATAGAGGTAACAATTATCTGTATAAAGCATGTATTTGGCCTTATGTCAGTGGAAAACAGACACACAGTGGCTCAGGTCAGGGCGTACATGAGGGTGGCAGCTGATAAGCAACACCCACTTCACGAAGCCATTGGAGCAATCAACTTTCAAGGGAAATCGCTTAAAACGAGGAGCTTCTTGGGTGGCTGAGGCTGAAAACACCGCGAGGAAGTCTACCCTCTGGAAGATATAAAGCGGGGTGAAGAATGGATAAAGATGAGTGAGAGACAGCAGGGAAATTTTGGGAAGGTAGTGATTACACTGAACAGAGAATGTAGAGAGTGGCCGCTGGTGGCGACAGATGCTGAAATACGGCAACTGATTGAAGAAAACTCTCGGCACGGAGATGTGGTTGTATACACGGATGGATCTGTTAAACGAGGGGAAAAACTGGATGGGGCTTCTCAGCAAGAGTGAGTGGCAGATTGGTGCAGGAACAGCAGAAAGCATACGATGACAACATCTAGCATGAGAATGGAGATAGAGGAAATCACTCAGGCTCTCAAATGGATCACAACAACTCGACAAGCACATGTGATCTTTGTCACAGACTCTCTGAGCACTCTGATGAAGATTGAAAGTGGGAACCTTAGAGCTGAACGTACAGAGCTCCTGAAGAAGACAACACTGAAAAAGATCACGTGGATCTTCATCCCGGGCCATGCTGGAGTCAAGGGAAATGATGAGCGGGCTGATGAGCTCGCTGGGAAAGCAAAACCAGAAGGGAAGCTGTGCCCTGACAAACCTGAAATCGTACGTTCAGTCAGGGAAAAACGAGAAAAAGAACAAGAAGAGTTGAAATACCATCATCTTTAAATAAATGTCAACACTTTTTGTGACTTGACGTAGACTTTTAATAATCAAGCACAATGAAGACATACGTCAGACGATGCATGACTGG
>NW_004797874.1:215623-220440 GCF_000002075.1 Aplysia californica | reverse complement strand
CAAATAAGGGAAATAATAATAATGGACACAAGGAACAGATACGAATGATGGCATATACATGTGGTCTTGTAGCTACCGAATGATATTCCTCTAATCTTGAGCGACTTCGTGATCTTGGAATTGGATGGGGAGGAGCAGAAGGCTATGGAATCAAACATTGCTTGGAATTGGAACTGTTAGCATCTACACACTTCGAGATGTGCTTCTTCAGGGGACGGAGCGCTTGGGGATGCCCCTTGTGCAGTGATGTCGGTCCTTCACACAAGTAAATACACGGGTAAACAAGATAGAGGTAACAATCTAAAGCACCAGAATTTCTTGTGCTCTGTTTTAAGCGTCCAGGATATCATTTGTATT
The DNA here is from genome assembly GCF_000002075.1 of Aplysia californica. NCBI lineage: Eukaryota > Metazoa > Mollusca > Gastropoda > Aplysiida > Aplysiidae > Aplysia > Aplysia californica. The sequence goes on along the minus strand of NW_004797874.1, from coordinate 220,083 downwards.
CACACAGAGTGTAAAAACGTGAAAAATAAAGATTGGGTGACCTTATTTAGGCCATACTGTGGCCTAAATAAGCTACCCCCCCCCCCTTACCTTATTTAGGCCACACTGTGGCCCAATTAAGCTAAACCCCCCTCCCTTATCTTATTTAGGCCACATCATATGGTAGATTTCTTGAACTAACCATGGATTCAGAAGGTCGAGATTCTACTGATCTTTTTATTTAGTGCGGGGGATTATTTCAAAATAGAGGATGAAACTAAATGACAAGTGGACCAAGGGTAAGAGTTGTGTGTCTGTGTGTGGTGAGTGTGTGTGTGTGTGTGGTGAGTGTGTGTGTGTGTGTGTGTGTGTGTGTGTGTGTGTGTGTGTGTGTGTGTGTGTGTGTTTGTTTTGTGTGTGGTTGTGGTGAGAGAGAGAGAGAGAGAGAGAGAGAGAGAGAGAGAGAGAGAGAGAGAGATCTAGAGAGAGAGAGAGAGTAAATGTAATAGTGTGTTTGTATGTGTGTAATGTGTGCATGAGTGTCTATCTCAGTTGTACGGTCCAAATGTACATTATTTTTTTGAGAATTTTACATAGAACTCAACTACAAAACACCTTTCCTTTATACAAAGTCACAGAAATATTCTTTTTGTGCTTATTGATTTTACCTGCAAGGATAATTGGACAAAATGGGCAATATCTTTATAATGCTAATACTAATGGTCATATTTAGACAAATCCTTTATCATTCTCTTTTTTTCTTAACAGCTCATGGTTATTAAAGAGTAAGCAAACTAGATCAAGGTAGTAATTTCGGATTCCTAATATTATAGGCATTCTAAAAAATGTGTGACTTGTTTTTAGCGCTTTTCTCAACGTAAAACGGATTCCGTTAAAAAACAACAATAACAATGACCTTATCTTTCTTTTTCAAGGTATTGTGCATACATTTGTGTGAAACTATTATATTCTATGCTTTCAAGTACATGAAAAAAGCTGATAAAGTCAAGCAAAACGTACTTCAGAGACATAGATATCTAGTAGTAGGCCCACTGGAACATTTTATAAATCGTGAAAAGATGACCAGAAATAACATAATTATCTTATGATCTTCACTTGCACTTGCAATTTTTTTGACAAATTATAGTCTACCTCATTATCTTTTTTTTCCTTCACATTTTTCTTCACTATTCATGACAACTGGCGAGTTTTTCAGTTATTATCAAGGAAGTGGATAGGCGGACCACAGGGTCTGTCTAGCCCCAAAAGGATAGGTGGACCCCGGGGTCTACCTAACAAAATGCTGTTTTAAGATGTGAACCCCGGAGTCAGCGTAGTGAAAAAAGTAGATCTAGGTTTAACTAAGGATCGGTGGACCCCGGGGTCAACATAGTGAAATAAGTAGATCTCAGTTTATTTTATAGTAGGACTGGCGGAGCCCGTGGTCAACGTAGTGAAATTATAAGTAGATCTGGGTTTAATTAGGATTGGTGGACCCCGGGGTCAACGTAGTGAAATCAGTAGATCTAGATCTAGGTTTAATTTTAAGGATTGGTGGACCCTGGAGTCAACGTAGTGAAATAGGTAGGTTTAAGGTGGACCCCAGGGTCTACCTAACGAAATACTAGTTAGGTTTTAGAATAGGTGGACCGTGCGGTCACCGTAGTAAAATAAGTAGGTTTAATCACTGTGTCCCGGGGGTCCACGAATCCTTAATTAAACCTTCTTATTCCTCTACGACTATGGTGACTCCGGGGTCCACCAATCCTTTTAAAATTAAGGGATCGTAAAATTAAACCTACTTATTTCACTACGATGACCCCGGGGTCTACCGATCTTTAAAGAAACCTACTTATTTCACTACGGTGACCCCGGGGTCCACTGATCTTTAAAGAAATCTACTTATTTCACTACAGTGACCCCGGGGTCCACCTGTCCTAAAACCTAGTATTTCGCTAGGTAGACCCCGGGCCCCGGGGTCCACCTTAAACCTGCTTATTTATCACTACGTTGACCCCGGGGTCCACCAATCCTTACTTAAACCAAACCTTATTTCACTACAGTGACTCAGGGGTTCACATCCTAGAACCTAGTATTTCGCTATGCAGACCCCAGAGTCCACCTATCCTCTACAGGACTATACTATTATCAATTTGCAATTTTCATTGATTAGCATTTTAAAAAAATAAATATTGAATCAGCGACTCACTGTCTAAAAAGTCCACTGCTAATGCTATTCTTATCAAAGAAAAGGCACAATTTGACTTTATGACATGTTAAAAAAAAGAGTTTTAAAAATAGGGAGTGTATGTATACAGACCCGGTAACCGGGAACAAAGTCACAAAGTATACAGACCCGGTAGGGTAACTCTTTCGTGATTTCGGAAAGTTTCAGCGCCCTCTTGGCTCAGGGTAGAACTAGGTTCTTCTAGATCTATGGCCTAGGTATAGATCTAGACAGACAGATAAATCATTGATCTAGTTTCGAGGCTAGCCTAGACCTAGATCTAAATCTAAATGAAGATTGCGGATGTATTTTCGATGAACGATCGTTTTTCCTCCGTTTTGGAGTTGGAGGAATCACAATTTGAAGAAAAGAACAATGTCATAATTTCAATCGAGCAGTCACCCTCTCTATTTCTCTCTCTCTCTCTCTCTCTCTCTCTCTCTCTCTCTCTCTCTCTCTCTCTCCTCTGTCGCTGTGTATCACTCGCATTCTCTTTTTCTTTGTTTGTCTCTGTCTTTCTTTCTCCCTACCTATTTCCCACTCTATCTTTCTCTCGTTCCCTCCTGCCAACTGGGGCATACATTTTGCTAGCACTTCCCCCTGCTCTCTCTCTCTCTCTCTCTCTCTCTCTCTCTCTCTCTCTCTCTCTCTCTCACACACACACACACATACACTCACACACTACTGGGTCTGGGCGCTGAAACTTCCCAAAATCACATAAGAGCTCCCTTACCGGGTCTGTATACTTCGCACAGAATTCTGTAGAATTCTGTGATACTTCGTGACTTTGTTCCCGGTTACCGGGTCTGTATACACTTCGTTAAAAATATCGAGAAAATAACATAAAATGATTACATAGATCTAGATCTATACGTATTTTATTATGTATATATACTTAAAAGTAAAAGACTGAGCAGGGGCTTACAATGTAAATTCTGTGCTCTACAAGTAGAGAAAGTCTAAAGTTTGCGCTAAACAGATTTTAGAAAAAAAAGTTGGATCTAATTATTCTAATAAAAGTAAAAGTGATTGTTATGGTGAGATTTGTTATTATTAACTCTGGAAATACAGATACTGTAGTTGCTGAATCTAAAATTAACTAGAACTGTGCAATTCGTTTTCTTTCAATTCCAAAGCCCAAAGGCATAGCAATGAGTTAGATCTAGATCTAGCAGTTGTAGGCTCCCTGGCTGCTTCTAGCATAGGCCTGCTACTACTGATTCTAGACAGGGAATCTAGATCTAGCTATCACCTGCACTATTAAAGTCAAATATGGTAAAATAAAAACAAAACTGTGAATCGCTTTGTCAGTCAGTACATCCCAATTGTCACAGCCGCACGTATTAATAGTTGAATAATTATACCGAAGCAACACGTTATCACAGTGTGCAAGGGAGCGCGGGGTGCCCGGTCGATTCGGTTTTGTAGATCTATGCATTTTTTACGGAAAGCCCTATAACTAGATCTATTAGTGTTGTGAAAACTTCAAACTCTACAGCTAAGGCGTCAAAAGATGTTGGAAAATAATAATACTAATACGTCCTGAAGTTTCATTATTTATACAAAATAACACAGCCAGTAGTTTTTATTTCATCGAGTTATAAAAATGGCCTTGTAACTTGTTTTCAGAGAAGCAAATTTTAATAGATCTAGTTCCAGTTCTACCGAATCGATTTTCACGCAAATTCAACCATTTTGATGACCTTTCTTTTACTTTTAAAAAGATATAGGCCTGTCGGATGTGGCAGTGCGATTAACACTAAGTTGTTTAGACCCATCAAAACACGAGGCTTCGTGGTCGATCACAAAGGTCTACGGGGCTTATCGAGGCCGATTCGCCCTGCCGCGTGCACGTAAACTGCCTACTAGATCTAGATAGAATCTACTACCAAAGATTCTCTACACGATCTTTGCTACTACTACTACTGCTACTATATATCTACATGTACTACTACGAGATAGTACGAGAGATGTACTACTACGAGACAGTACGAGAGAGTGCCACCCAGGCAAAGATAGTGTAACTTTGACTCAGCCACGTTGTGTACACACTTTTTATACCCCAAATTTGACCCGGAAGTCCATTCGGAGGATTTGACCTTTTCACTTGACCAAAGTGTGCCAAAATGGTAGCCTAGATTTTGCCCCTCCATGAAGGAAAAATCTGACCCTCATTCAAACCATTGGGATTGAGCGAAATTTTGCGTATCGTACTTTGTTCTTATAATATTCATTATGATATAATATATAAGTT
>NW_004797874.1:211942-215523 GCF_000002075.1 Aplysia californica | reverse complement strand
TACACTGAGACAAAACTGTACTAAATGAGAAAGGTGCACCATTATGAAAGTGGAACGAACTCAGTTGCCTGAAAAGGGTGTCCCCCGGTAGTTTGAGCATGTGTGGCCTACCTGTGGCCTAAATAAGCTAAACCCCCCTCCCTTACCTTATTTAGGCCATATGTGGCCTAAATAAGCACTCCCATAAAGATTTCACAATAGAATGAAACCAAAATTAGAACAGTAGTGATAAATAACCACAAAAATGAACAAATAAGGGTGTGTGTCCACCTGTCCGAAGATTGGCAGTTTTAACCCAAAACGTGTGTAATTCAAGAAAAAGTAGGCCTGCAGGATATTGCATATGTAATTCATGGAATCACACACAATTGGGGTGTGCCAGTGTCAGTATTCGGTTTTGGTGGAGACACGCTCTAACGTAACACTTATATTTTTAAAAGGGTAGGAACAGCATTAAATTAAATGACATTACGTTGTATAAACACACAAAAAAGAAAAACATATCAGAACAATTTTTAGAAAAATTAATACACCAACAAATTAAAACATAACAAAGAGGGAAAAATAAAAGACAGACAGCAATATAAATAGTATGTAATGTACTTATAACATTCAGCGCATGAAAATAGATACACACGGACATCTTAAAACTTATCAAAATACATGTCTAATATGTTATGAAGTAGCTTTATTGTTTTGTCTTTACTATTTACGGTTTTGCAGTTTGGGTAGCCGTGCTAGATTGAGAAAGAGATTGTTTGTGTGTGGTTGTCGGGTGCTCTGGTGTGATTTGGTCCTTATTTCTGATCAAACACTATCAAATTTTTATCTCTCCTCCTTTTCTTTGTAAGTTACTTTATACCTCTAATAATATTTGGAACTTATGACTTATTTGCGTTGCAAAAGGTGTAAAACCGTATGAAAGAAGGAACAAACCACACCAGAGCACCCGACAACCACACACAAACAATCTCTTAAAAAAAAAAACAACTAAAAAAGATTGTTTACCCTCGTGTTCAGGATGGTTCCACTGAGGTATAGTATAGTAATAGTATGCTGTTCTGCACAAATGAAAGTTTATTTTAATTAAAAACCTTGTCTTTCAAATAAATTGAATGTTGAGATGGACCTGAATAAACCTGAACGCATTTCAGACATTTTATACCGCAATTCAAGTTTCAAATTTCACAAAACTTAACAAGACTGAAGGACTTCAAGTAGATCTATACACGTACAATGTACATGGATATTTTTCGTTGAATCAATATATTGTACCGGTATTATTATAATAGGTGTCATGTATTTTACCTATAACGGGTGTGTCCCCAACTCGGCCTGGTTTTTTGGCAGTGATGCCTCCTGTAGATGTGGCACTGGCCAGATTCCCAGACGTATCCATGGCAACAGCTCCCACGGTGTCACAACCTGTCAACTTGGGATCTCCATCGCTGTGAAGGAATGGAATAGGCCTACATGTCGGTGTGATTGATGCTAATAATACTGGATAGAGAAGTTTGCCTTTATATGAACTTTATATGCAGTTGCGAGTGCTGTAAAAAAGTGCCGCATCGGAAAAGAACAGGCTGTTTTCATATCTTTGGATAGAATTGGGAAAAGTAGAGATATCTCACTTCGAACAAAGCTGAGGATTTTCAATTCAAATGTGAAGTCAGTCCTGTTGTATGGATGTGAGACATGGAACGCATCACAGACATGCGTAAAGAGGATCCAGGTTTTCTTGAACAAGTGTCTAAGGAAGTTACTGAGGATCAGATGGACAGACAGGGTCACCAATGAGGAAGTGTTAAGGAAAACAAGGCAGATCCAAGTCAGAGATGAGTTAGGAAGAAGACGGTGGCGATGGATTAGACATACTCTCAGGAAGTCAGGTAGCTGCATGACAAAGAAAGTTTTGGATTGGAATCCACAGGGTAAGAGATCAAGAGGAAGACCGCGTGGAACCTGGAGAAGAATTACAGAAATGGATGTACAGAAAAGTGGGAAGACATGGAATAACACCAAGAGGCTAGCACAGGATAGAGAAAGGTGGAAAGTGTTTGTGGGGGGTCTCGTGGCCTAGAGGTTAAGGTGTTGGCCTCTCATTCAAAGGTCCCGGGTTCGATTCCGGGTAGCGACCAAAAAATTTTCTTCTCTAAAATTGTCTCCTTTCACATCCTTTCCTGATCTCTAACAATGTTCTGTTGTCTGCTTTCATTTCCACTTTCTGCCCCCACCCCCTCACCTCCTTTGCCCCCTCCTCTGGGCTCCTGACTCTTTCTGCAGCCTTTCTACTGCTACTCCTTGGCTCCTCCTAACTGCTGTCTTTCTGCCACACCCCTGATCTTCTGGTAGGAAAGATCTACACCTAGCCTTCTCGGACAAGGGCGAAAAATCTCGGAGGGCCCGTGTGCAAGTTGCGCACGTTAAAGATCCCTTGGTGGTCTAAAATCGACAAGAGTAGGCTTCGGCCGCCACCCGGGCAAAATTCCAAATTTCCTACCAACTGAAAATATTAGGTGTGTCCCGCGCGCTCATATGACCTATGCAGTTGCGAGCGCCGTAAAACCCTATACTAAACAATCAAAACAAAGTGTTTGTGCGTGGTCTATACCCTGGTGCAGGGTGAGAAAGGCAATGGTGATGATGGATGATGAAAGGCAGGGTCGGAAGCCCGTCTCCTAAGAAATGGTCTAAACTGTGCCGATAGGGGTGTAAAAACACTTATTATTTTCTGATTTTTTCAGACTTTCTTGTTTAGGTAAACTAAAGAAAAAGAAAATACGCGTACCGTTACTACTACTTAGTGCACACAGAAATTCTGAATTTTACTGTCTACCATTATTGGCATCGTGTAGTACTAGATCTAGTACTAGTTAGTAAATTAAACTGCATTCCATACAACTTCAAGAATCTTAGCGAGAGATAGGAACACCCCCCTCTCCAAGCAACCCCCCCCCAACAAAACCAACCAACAAACAAGAACTCATAGTGGCATAATGGGTGTGCATTTACTGAACACTACTCACATCCAATTCCTGATGCTTGATTGCTGATCATATAAGGGGGACCTGTCCATGCCCTTCCCTGTTGTAAAGAGCCGTTGCAAAGTCGGCAACATTGGGAGGTGGAGAAAGAGAAGGGCGGGAGCTAGAAAGACACAGTAAAGAGTCAGCGGTTGGGAAAGAGTAATCTTAGGATTCTCTACTGGAATAGTCGTAGTCTGCAGCAGAGAGGGCTCGTGATGTTATTCCATGTCTTCCCACTTTTCTGTAGGCCTACATCAATTTCTACGATTCTTCACCCTGTTCCATGTAGTTTAGTTTACTACACTCACCGCGCAGAGAAGAGAGCACCCACGGCTGTGGTAAACTTTATGTATTTTTCCCACTCTGCCCTTGCCTCGGGGGTGACGAGTTCCGTAGGCGGTAGGCGTTCGAACCCCTGCTCCTTGGCAAAGTCATTGGCTCCAACTCCACCAAGTAGGCAGTGGTCAGTCTGGGGATGGAAGGAGATGAACGAGTTTAACCTCACCGTAATTTTATTTGTTTTAGACTATTTGATCGAAAGCGTACCCCCCCCCC
>NW_004797874.1:209298-211842 GCF_000002075.1 Aplysia californica | reverse complement strand
CCCCCCTTTCCTCTCTTTCTCCCTCAGTCTGTCTGTCTGTCTGTCTGTCTTGCCCATCCATTAAATTGAGAGGCAGACTAAAGATTAAAAACGATATAGCTAGTAAAAAAGCAATTAAGAGAAGGGTTCAAGGTCAAGCACAAACCAGCTCTATAAACTAATGCTTACTCTTGATTTTTTTTGCAGTGAGGTTCACCCCCGCGATTTCAACTGTAATTCTGATAGAGATGGCAATGCCTCACGCTGGAGTCAGTTGTACAAATGTGAGGCATGTGGTGAAATCAGGCGCTCGTCAAAATAATGAAATCGGAGAAACCGTCGTTTTTTCCGCTATATTGGCAATTTAAAAAAAAATTGTTTTTTGGCTCAACGCCTTTTATGTCAGGTAAACAACAATTTTTTAAATTTCATTGACAAACGTTGCTTAAAGTACAAAAAATGTAAATTTGCAGTTTTCAAGGACTCTCAAACTTTGAGAGTCATCAAATTTTGGTGGCCATTTTTTAAAGCTAATTTTACCTTGAAACCAGCTGACCCACCACCTCCTTCATGTGCCACTATTTCAATTTCCATTCATGATAGATGGGTACTTTCCCCCCCGAAAGCAAGACAAATAAACAAGCTTTAGTTTTAGATGATATTCATAACTCCACATGCCCATAAATTGACGAGCGCCTGATTCCACCACGTCGCGACACAATCAGTGGCGGTGGGTGAACCTAGATTTGGGTGGGGCTTAGGTTTCTTCCACTTCTTTACCACCAAAAAGCAAGCAATAAGAACAACACAGTGATGATTTTTCTATACTCACGGCGAGCCATGGCATTTTGAGAACCATTCAAACAAGAAGAGTCACCTTTGTCTGCCATCTCTTTGTTCTACGTTAAATTCTTCTGCATGGTGGGGACGAAGCCGTTTCACCTCCAAATTTCTCTAATTAGTTTTTTTTAAAATTATTGTTACATCTCAGCGGCACAAACACACAGCACTCCAATCACACACCGTGTATGAGGTGGATTGGGTCGTGTTGTTAGTTGTTGCAGAAAATAGAACGCGCCTAACAAAGGCCCAATGGGCGCATAGGTAACTGTGTCACTGGGGGAAAGTGTGTCGTAAACTTTTACCCCATTGTCAGGGCTGGGAGAGCGTGATCCCTCTGTGCAGTGTTATTTTTTTCAAGTCTTCTACCTTTTTACAAGAGGGGTTTCATTAAGGAGAGACCGTGGGAACGGGCTGGTTGATTGCTGAGCCCTAAAGACATTTGATTGGCTGTTATGTTACTATAGTTGTAAGCGGGGACAACAGTGATTGGATAAACGAGCGAGCCGCCTAGTTGATCACTCTGTGTTCATTGCGGTCGATCAGAACAGTTTCAACTGCTTATTTCGTTATTTCCATTTGTCTTGGGATAGACTTGGGGGGTGGGGAGGGGGGCTCAAACCCGTGAGCCCTTCACTACCCACCGCCACTGGACACAATTGTAATGCGTGGTATGCAAGGAGCTTAAAACAAACTTTTATTATTTAACCTCCTTGGTGGTATGTAAAGGGGATTTATATAACGGGCACCTCGGAGAACCCACCCCCGACAAAATCAACTCATCCCGGATTCATCCGTGGTCGACGAGTAGTCCGCCTAAATGCACGCCATATAAAGAACGCTCCGCTCAAACGTACGCTTTCGTCATATTATGACGGGTTTTTAAAAACTTTTAAACTTAGGCTTACAAACACACAGTCAGTGACATATTTTACTTTGAGCTCCACTTAGAAATACATGTACATGTAGTGGGCTCCAATCGGTGAAACACACCGACAGGTAAAGCTTGACTAAGGGAAATTTTCACAACAACAACCTGCACAGCTTGCATAATAAGACCAGCCTAGAAAACCGGATACAAATTTTAATTATGTACGGTTTACCTTGTCCATGACGAGCCGCGCCAGCTGTACAGGGTTTGCGATGTCCTGCACGGCGCACACAGCCCCGGAGGAGAGGTCACGGCCGTCTATGACGATGGCATCTAGCTCTACCTCTCCTTTGAGATTGAGCACAGCACCATGACCTAGAGTTTGGAAAGGGACACAGTTGAATGATTATATAATATATATATATATATATATATATATATATATATATATATATATATAGAACTGACCCGATTAAAATAAAAAATAAGTTTAACGATCTGGTCGTTTCCGGCATGACTGGCAGTTTGGAAACGACCTAATACATGTATTACATACTGACTAGTCTGTTGGCCTTATTCCCCCTCCCGCCCCCCCCCCCCCAAAAGCAAAAAAAAAAAATCACTCCGAACCTAGATGGTTCCCCCCGAATCACGCACCGCACAGAGAGTGAACAGGATCGGCCGGACCGCAGATACGTGGGTCCGAGAGCAGGGGGAAGAAAGGCACCCTGCTGGTGCAGACGTTCTAGTTACATTGTCTGGTAGTTTCACAGAAAGAGATACATCTATATGCTGCAAACAACTTTGAACCATGACGTAGCAAGCAAATAGGTCTCTGCTACTGTTCTATCAAA
>NW_004797874.1:171820-207896 GCF_000002075.1 Aplysia californica | reverse complement strand
CCCGTGTGCAAGTTGCGCACGTTAAAGATCCCTTGGTGATCTAAAATCGATAAGAGTAGGCTTCGGCCGCCACCCGGGCAAAAAATCAAAATTTCCTACCAACGAAAAGGTATTAGGTGTGTCCCGCGCGCTCATATGACCTTATGCAGTTGCGAGCGCCGTAAAACCCTATACTAAACAAACAAACAAAACAAACATGCCACATGGTGGTGACAGCGACAGGGGGGTGAATCGGGAATCGTTTGGAAATACTGTTCCGCGTTCCGCTGAAATGAATCATGAATCGCGTTTCGCAGGAAAGAGTGGCTATTCAGTTCCGTTCTCGCGCTCGCGACCCAGCAGTAGCCAGTGGCGCCCTCCAACATGCACCACAAAAAAGTAATTTTTCATGTTCATAAATAGCAGGAGTGAAATGTCACCAAAAACTTTGATGTCATAGAGTGCCCTCAGTCAGAAAATCTTATTTTCTTCTTATATCGTTTCTTGTCCATCACATTATAGCCTATACAGCACTGGGTAAGTCGAATCTTGCTATAAGTAAGGTTTTTTTGGGTCTCATTAGGAGGCATCAGGCATGCACAAGTAGGCTACCTTGATCTATCTCACACGGTAAAAAATGGTTACGCCTCTATCAACACTTTTATGTCATCTAAGAGGCGGACCTCCGAGTTCAATGTCCATCTCCGAAAGGACTGCCATACGGTGACAGATAGTAAATGATGATGACAAACTCCTACAAGTAGGCCTACATGGCGTGTTTTACTCAAGGGACTCAATCTAATCTCCAATAATACCCTAACAGAAGCGTGACCTTTATAGTCCAGGTCCAACTTTGGATTTAGAGCGGTGCGGGATTGATTATCCGTCTTATGTCCATAAAAGGCAGCATTTAGATTCTGGGACCGTTATTTTTCAAAAAGAGGGTTTGATAAACTTCTTGAAAAAAGCGTTTGTAAAGAGCAAGAGAGGCATATCGGCACAACAACGATCATCTAGCACAGACTAAAGCAAGAAAGATAGACAGAACCACACAAAGTGAAAGAAAAGAAGTAGGGCCTACCAGTGCTCCACATCCCCCCCCCCCAAGCCAAGAGCATCACAAAACGCTTTGTATAATAGATCTAGTAGGCCAAAACATATTTAACTTATCTTGTGTATATTATGATAATATACGAAACTCAAAACTCACGTGTCAGCACAATCGAGACGAAAAACCTCGTAGAAAGCGCCTGCCTGCGGGATTGCAGCAAGCGAAACTACTGAATTAGATTAGATCTAACAATAATAAATGATCTCTTTCTCTCTCTTTCTCACTGCCAGTAACGAACCCGTTTCGTGGTTCGCACTTTCTGAGGGAACACACGCAACTAAAACACACACACACACAAAAACAAAAAAAAACAATCGTGTTACACAGATATTATGTATGTTTTTACACTCCGTTTCAAAGGTTCCAAACTCCAGACGAGTCTGTCCCGGGACGGACTGTCGAAGTGCGGTAGGGGTCTTATTGTGTCAGTGTTTCAGAAAAACGTGGGTACATGCATAGCTTACAGATCACTTGGCCTGTACAACGTGTTGAAAGTGAAAATAAAGAAAAGGCAGTACAGTTGTAACTATATATATTAATTACTATTACTAGATCTATATAGTAGCGTGTAACCCAAAGCGGTGTGCGTGGTCAAGGGCTGGCGAGACACCTGTCACGGTCACATCAGGTCAGGACTGGGGAAAACTACGCGTGGTTACGTTATCTCTGCGAAACGCACGTCTGTTTAAAAAAAAAATTAGTAGAGTTTTTACGGCGCTCGCAACTGCATAAGGTCATACGAGCGCCAGAAGATTAGATCTAGAGGTGTTACAAGACAGTAACAAACAAAAAAAGAAGGGGAAATAAGGATGATAAATGTTTGATGGGAAAGAAGAAGCAAACCACACCAGAGCACGTCCAGCCAACCACCCACTCGCACGCATGTTTAATACAATCTGGGTCATATTAAATGTACTAGGTCTGTAGGCTAGGGAGTAATACTTACAGCAGCAAATAGGTAGACAGTAGACAGCAATGGCAGTCCGGTACAAGGTAACACACACACACACACACAGAGAGAGAGAGAGAGAGAGAGAGAGAGAGAGAGAGAGAGAGAGAGAGAGAGAGAGAGAGAGAGAGAGAGAGAGAGAGAGAGAGAGAGAGAGAGAGAGATTGTGATAAACTGACGGGCTTACGGATAATGACAGGGAGAAAAAAAAATTCTGTGTGTGATACGGACTGTTCAATTCTTTCAGAGTTTTATGTTATAATCTAGTTTAAAAATAAAAAAAGATGTGTAAAATAAGAAGTAAACTTGTCCAAGTAACATAACATTATCAAACATACAAAATCATAAAGATCATCTTTCAAGATGCTGAAATATTTAAGTATTAGAAATGGATAAAAATATACTTTAAAACTGAATTTAAGATATTATGATTGAACGATTCTAGGCGTTTGCCATAACTAACTTTATGTGTAAGGAATAGCGAACACAACAGAGGGTCGATGCCAGCTTTATCTGATTGCTAACAGTATGTCTTGGTCTATAAATAATAATATTATTGATTACAATAATTTTGTTTCCTGGTTTTCACAAAGTGGAGCGCATATTGATTTCAAATATTAAAAAAAAAGAGATAACAGCACCTTTGGAGGTGTGATCGCATGCATGAGCGTGGATGACCTTTGAAGGTTTTTTTTTTTTTTTTTTTTTTTTTACTGTTCAGTAAAATATGATATGGAGAGCAGCGTTTTTAGTCCCTTATTACACTCCGTGGGGGAGGGGGGTAATTTATCTTAGTGATGACTCTTGTGTATTAAAATTTGTTGTTGCTTTGTTTGGTTTATTTTTTAACAGCAGAATCTTAACTGAACCGGAATTATTGATTGTGGGATCTTAGGTGAAGACTACAACAATAGAATTAAACCGAGTATAGTTCTATCTAACAAGACCCAAACTCTTATCCACCCCACCCTACCCTCTCCCCTCATCTGATATGGTTTGGTGTTTCTTTAACATAGAAAATATTCATCATTATTGTTGTTGAGTATTGATTTCCTATTCTAATGGAGCCTCTAGATATCTACATTTAGACAACAGTAGCATCTAATTTGCACACAAAATGGAAAGCAATATAAATGTATATGTATATACATACACACACATAATAATTATATATATAAGAATAAGAATACTTTAAAAAAAATTGAGTATCTCGGTCTTTCTGCTGGGGTATTGTATCCCTTTCAGCCTGGGTTGGCCTTGGCAGGTAGCGCCGGAGCCAGCCTCTTATGAATGTTAATGATCTAAATTGTGTTGCTGGGGGCATAAAAACACTTTCAATCAAATTTTTTAAAAGGAAAACAACTTAACTGTGAAAACTTCGGTCCACTGCAGCATCATATCGGTTCTTACACTTAAATACAACACAGATGCAAGGCATTTTTACTAATTGACTTGCCTAATCTCAAGGACCTAGGAATAAAACCTTCTTTCTTATCTAGATTTCTGTGCGTAAGTCGAGCATTCGCGCAGCGCAGGTAGACCACAGTTCCGCCGCAAGAGAGGGCTCCTATCAGGCGTGCGGTGCCGCCCACAGAGCATCTTCCATTACTTTTAATCTCCTTGATATAAGGTCATATGAGCACTAGAAGATTAGAGGTGTTACAAGAGAGTAACAAACAAAAAAGAAGAAGGGAGAGATAAGGACGAGAGATGTTTGATAGGAAAGCCCACAGAGGGAGAGAGAGAGAGAGAGAGAGAGAAAACAGTGTGCATCGGATTCATGCACTTTAAATTTTAAAATTCTGGATAGCCTTTTTAAAAGCTGTGAGGCAAGTACTAGGCCTGTTAATCACTGTTATTAATATCTCATTCCAAGTCTGTTGTTACGAGTAAACAGGAGCAAACCGACACAATAACGGTCAAGTATTGCAGAAAAAAAAGCAGGATATGATCTCCTCTACCCCCCCTCTCCAATCCAACCAACAGTTCCCCTCTAGGGTAGGACTGGACTGAGCCAGTTTAGTTCTGTTTCAGTAAGAGTCTTACAGCACTTGCAACACAAATAGGTCATAGAGGCGCCAATGATTTGAGGAGTTACTAAAAATAAGAATGTAAGATACAAACAAAAGAGGAGGAACGATAACGACAATGGATGTTTAGTTTAATAGTAGGAAAGAAGGCGCAAATCACACCAGAGCACCCGCCAACCACCTATAGACTTGGCCAAATCAGTGAAGAATACTAGGAATTCTTCAAATAAACCATATTCAAGAACACCCTTCTGAGAATACCAATCAGGGTCTCCTGCACTGCAATCTAGTTTGCCAACCTAAGCAATATCACCCAAAAGTGGGTGAAAATGGTAAAGGTGTAACACCTCTGTCAACACTAGTAATAGTAATAGCTTATCTAAGATGTAAAACCTCCGAGCTTAATGTCCATCTTCAAAATGGGAAATTCGTGTAAAATGCCTTTCCCAAGGACACAACGTCGGACCGAGCTGAGAACGCCACCTACTTTTGGGTGTTTTGGTAACTTTGGTGTGTGATTGGGATCACCCGGGTAGTGACAGGTTTTACTTTATGCTCCACTTAGAAATACAAGTAGGCTGGTGATTGGAATTGGAATATTTGAGCCTCTTAAAGGTTGCAAAAGTGGGTGTTGGTATGATGCAAGGTTAACAAACACTTCATTAGACTAACAAAGTTAACTGTTTTGTCTAATATGGGACCAAAAAAAATCAAACTAACGCAACAAATAATGCAGGGCACCTGCCAACCGTCCAGAACAGAAATGTACTGTATACAAACAAAAAACTATCCATGTTCAAAAAAGGAAACACAACAAACTTACATACAATAACATTGTTCAGGTTTAATCTAATTTTCATGTTCAACTTCCAGTGAGGAAAGCAGATACTGTACAAGTACAAGGAAATATATATATTAGTTTACAACATACATGATACATAAATTCAAAAGGTGCCTAAACATGAAAAAAAATTCTGAAGAGAGGAAAATGATTTGACAAACATGGAACCCCCCCCTCCCCCCTCCACATACCAAAAACAAAAAACACGAAACATAGAAAAAACCAACATCACACCCTCCCTTTCCATCCAAACAACCATTCTCTCACAGCGAAACATGTCAAAGTTAAAAAAACAAACATTTTTTTTGCATGTATGTTAACAATTACTCCACATGATATCGCTCCACAACTTAACAAACCATGCCCTTTCTATTTCGCTACGGTCCCCCCCACATGGTACGAAAATTTCCACTTGTTTCACGGCTGCCAAGAAAAATGTATGACGTAAGTTGACAGTGAAAACTGTCTTAATTGCAAACTTGGAGCCGTGCAACGAGTGATAATTTTTCCAAGAGTGCCTGGGGCTCAACAAGGGAAAAAGTATGAAATGGCTTCATTGAAGTCTTGATCATTCTAGATTCTTTTAAAATTACCAACTGTCGTACACGACCACCTACCAGACATAACTAGTAACAATGAAATTGAATCAGGCGCGCACACACACACTTGATCCACCATTAGCAAAAGAAAAAATGTCCAACCATGTATCTTGTGAAGTGATGGCATTTCAAAAGACACTAGATCTAATCTAACATAAATCCTCTTTCTGTAACATCAGCACAAGCAAGAACACAGGTGTGTGGGGGAGGAAATGGACAGAAGAGAAAAACATGATTTCATACATCAATAAATGTATACATGCGTACATACTGATACTGGTAACACAAAAACTCACACACTCTCTTTTCTTTTCACAAAAACAAACTTATTGGTTATATATATCCACATCCCCCCCCCCGCCCCTCTCCTTCCGAAAGCCCA
This sequence comes from Aplysia californica, assembly GCF_000002075.1. Taxonomy (NCBI): domain Eukaryota; kingdom Metazoa; phylum Mollusca; class Gastropoda; order Aplysiida; family Aplysiidae; genus Aplysia; species Aplysia californica. The sequence goes on along the minus strand of NW_004797874.1, from coordinate 202,005 downwards.
TTGCACGCAGCGCAGAGGGAGATATGGGGATATGGAAGGAAAGAAGGAGGATATCAAACTCACAATCCCCGCCTGAACCAGGTACTGCCCACCCTGGGACAGGCATCGTCTACCCTAGTCTTCACTTAACTCCTAGCTAGCTAGTTAGAAAAGGGTATAGCAGAGTTCACTTAAACCGAACATGGTTAATCTGAAAACAGCTATAAACCAAAGGAAAATGAAATCCCCGATTTCTTTTCCTTCTATTTGAGCAACCTGTTTAAAAATAGAAAACCTGGCTAAACCGAAGAAAATATGGTGGTTCTACAGATTTTCTGGTTTAATCGACTCCGCTGTATTTCATAATCTATAGCAAACAGATTTGTGAATTATACCAGTGCATACCCATCTGACAACAACATGTATTGTACATATGTACATGAATATCCATTGAGTGGGAGGGAAAGGTGGTAAATTGGAATGAACACATTGACCAAGGAAACTATAGTGCTGTCAGGTTTTGTTTTAACTTTACTAAGAGTTTTACAGCACTTCCAACACAAATATTCAAGTGCCAAACATTAAAAGTGTTACCGTACCGGAGAGTAGCATACATAATGTCAAAAGAACAGAACAGATACAGGAGAGATAAGGGTCATAAATGTTTGATATGAAAGAAGGAACAAATTACACCAGAGTAGAGCACTCATCGATCACTCACCGATAGCAAGGAATCTATGCAGTCAGAAGTAGTTAGGTCAACAACAACCACACGTTCTCAGACATGCCCCCCCCCCCCCCACCCCTGAACCCCTCCCCCCGTGTGGGGGCAGTGTGTATAACATGATCAAAGTATGAACAATCAGGGAGCACCCACTGTAATGGAAATAACGATACATTTTAACAAACATATGAAAGCTGTACTTGATAAATTCACTGGACATAATTTAATACTGCTTCTGAAAAGATACATATATATATGTAGTCATTACTGGTAATTAGTTGTAATTTTTTACATAAAACTATGTTATCCAGTGAAAAAGACAAAGGTATACAAACAGAACACCAGCCCTGATTGCCACTGACTGGCAAGGTAGAAACAAAGTACAGAGCTATCTTTTACAGGAAATTTGAAAAAAAAAAAAAAAAAAAAAAAAAAAAAAAAAAAAAAAAAAAAAACTGGCATTGAAAGAGTAAACTGAGAAAAATGCAAGCCAAATCCTACAAGGAATAGTATAAAAATGTGGCAAGTCTTGCCTGCCTGAAAGTATAGGTAATGCCCTTTACAACATAACAGATCCTACGAAATTCAAAATATTTTTAATCTTTCTGGGCCGATCTGGGCTGAGGGATACAATGTCCCGATAGAAACACAAATAATATTCAATAAAAATTCTTGCCAAACACGAATTGAACTAGGTCTTTTCAGTGCAACAGCCATTACCCTCACACTGCAGATGCCAGTGAAAAGTTGGTGTAAAGTTAAGTGTCCTTCCCAAGAACACAACATCAGAACCTGAAGCCAACCCACAGCCTTACGATTGCAAGTTCAACAATCTGATCACTAGACTGTCCACACTACTACCTGCATTGGTTACAGTCATGTGGGGCGTTGTTTTTGCTGCAATATCTATAGGGTTCATGTGGCATCAGCAATGAGTAACAAAGTACATGTATCTGATTCGCCACATGATTTGCCCTTAAATATCTTTTGACAAGAGGTAAGCGCAATACACACAAAATCTTTTAGTCACAAGTTTAACAACAAGCTACTAGGCACTACTTACTCTGTACTAACTTTTTGATTTGTCATTTTTGACTATCTTTGTCAATTAGCAGGCACAGTGCATAGAGAATCTTTTACCGTTAACTTTAACATACATTTATACAGTTATTTCAAAGGTAGAGCCATTGGCCCCCTCGTTAACACCCCTGGGGAGTGTCGTCAAAGATTTATGTGGGAGCTGCCCTCATACTCATAACAAAATATTGATCTTTTACCTCTTGTATACATTGTTGTAAAAACCGTAAGAACGGGACACTGCATTTTAAACAACCCAGTTGGGGGCCTCTCATCTTTAAAAGACCACTATCTATTGATCAAGAGCATTTTCTGTGACAAAACCTACTAGACATGTCCTCTATTTTTGAAGAATGTTGAATAGAACTTTGTAAGATTTCACACAGTAGAGCTTACTAAATTCTTGTACATGTACAGGTCAACAAAAATTATCGTAAATAAAGTTATACAACAAGTACAAGCCATCCTCCCGGAAAACAAAGATAGTCTGTGAAATATGGCAAATGCCAAAAAGATAAATGAACATTCAAATCTTATGAACCAGGCTTCTGCTTTCCATCCTTACATGCATTGATGCATTGAAACAACAAATTATATAATATGAACAGCTTCAGTAACAATTTTGTACCTATGGTTGACATAATTTTGTATGGTTGCCTTCATGTTCACAATGAGAAAATGGATACCTTACTTTTACTTTACTTTTCCGATCCAGTGACCATCCAAGTTCTAGCCCTTCAGCCTGAGAAAATGGATACGTGCACTTATTTTACTGCCAACTTTCTTATAAGCACTTACTTTAATGTAATTTGAAGAGATGACTGAACTTTTTTATCTACTCCGTTATACTGTGACCAGATTCACCGTGAGAAATGTTGAGTGGATGTCTCCTTTTCACTAAAATCTTGAAAAAAAAAAAGGTCAAAACCAGACAGCTTTTTTCAACAACTATTTCTTCCATAGTTTTTTTGTTAATTGACAATTTAGAACAGTACTATAAATCCACTGTCATTGTGAGAATCTGATCACAAGACTACAAGTGCAAATCAGAGTCAATAAAACAAGAAAAAGTCAAACATCTGAAAACATCAACATTGGCAGTCTCATTCTGGTCTGAAACTGTTCACATGTGAGATTCCTGTACAACATTACTGTGGTCATACTGACAAATTGCGTAACTATTTTCAATCATTTAACACACATTTACCAAGAAATGTCTCCTATATACGGCACTGTGGCTTGCAATATCATCACTGTCACAAAAAAAGATTAGTAAACTCCAATTGACCTTACTTCACACGGTGAGTTAAAATCTTTGGAGCTGTCTTTGTCTTGTGGCAGTGACAACATAACCTCATAATAACAGGATGTGCAACCCCTCCCCCCTCGAGAACTGTACAAATTTGAAAAAAAACCCCCATCAATTACATAGTACCTCCCAAATGTCTAAAAAGTACCAAGTCAGCCAAATAGATGCGGCTTGTATGAATAAGAAAAGAATCCAGTAAATGGGCTCAAAGGTCTGATAAAACTGAAAAATGACCTAAAACCATTGACTGGATTATTTTCAAAATTGTGCAAACCACATCCCCATAGACTGATTTGTTCCATGAAAAAAAAAAGTAGGCCTACTGTCAATGTGGTGACTGCTGGTGAGGCTTCATTCTAATCAATCTTACAGTTTTGTTTAGGATTTTTTTTTTGCACACCCTGTAAATGCTCATACTTGAAATGATAACAACATGGGGCTTGAAAGGAGGAACTTTTGGGGAAACAATACTTATAATATAAAACAAAACTTCAATACGTGAGGCAATGCCACCTCCCTCACCTAAACTTTTTTTCCCAATACTGAAAGTGCATTTCACATACATCACCTTAAATGTTGCAATTTTTTATTTCAAGAGCTCCTTACATTTTATTGCTCCAATTTGTTATTTCCCCACCAGTGAACAGAGTATCCACGAAGCAACAAAATGAGTTTATGAAACTAAGATATATATGAGCCTTTGCCAATAGGTGGGGGTTTCTTATATACTTTACAAAATCCTTTCCCATTCCAATAAAAAGGGTGCAACAGCTTTGAAATTTGTATATGTTGTGCTTAATATGATGTTTCAGCAATGGGAGCAGAGAAATAGCAGTCGGGCCATCAGAAGAAATCTTACAAATATTTTTAGTTCTGAAATTGAAATCGATGTATTTTTAGAATGCAAAACATGACGCGTCGAGTGCGTACTTTTTCTGTCGTCAAGTTCAACAATGAAATAATTGCTGATTTTTCTTCGAGAGCCTTCTTGATTTTCATTTTCGAGCATAACTTGTGTAGTCATTTCACAAGGCAACCTCGATTCCTCGTGACTTTGTTTCTATTGGGCATTTTGGGGCCCTGGAACAGACATCGTTCAATGTTTACTCTCTGCCCTAACTGATTCTGAGGCTGTGACTGTGCGTAATTTTTGCAGTAAAGGAAATCCTGCGCCGCCTCGTGCTCTGTCTTTTGTTCTGCTCGAAAGAACCAATCAGAAAGCGAGAAATAATAGGGGAGGAGGAAAGAGCATTGTTCCTGTCGGTCCATTCAAAGCGCATTGTTGTGCCATGCAAGACGGCGAGAAGAATAATGATGGATGAGATGAATTCATTTAAGTTTTCTTACGTCATCATCAAATCTTAACATGTTAATGTTATGTTCGAAAAAAGCTGTTATGTTCGAAAAATGTTTCCCCCTATTTAATTAAATTTAACATCGCACTGCCTTCCAATGGTCAAGTAGTGGTAGATCTAGATGCAACCACGCACGCTTGGCTAGATGTTAAGCAGAGGGGAAAATTTTAATGCAAATTGATGATATGTTCCAAAATGACGACAAACATTTATCTATTATGTGTCACCGTGGTTATGTTCGAAAGATATTTGGTATTTTGCATAGTCATAGTAAAATGTGAATTAAGCGGCATTTTGTCACCATTAGCATGATTTATGAGTCAAACGGATTCTCCTGTATCTTTTTTTGCCAAAATTTTCAACAAATGAATTAAAATATGAAAATAGAAGGTTGTCCATTTCTTTCGGACATAACTATGATGACATAATGCTAACACAAAGACATTCATAATTAATTTTTCTGTGATTTTATATGCTCTTCAGGCTTAGATTTGAAAATTACAGCAATGAGAAAACTATAAAAATAATTTTATGTTCCATAAATTATATAAATTACTTTTCGGGGTATTTTTCATTTTGCGTCATCATGGTTATGTTCGAAAGATATTTGGTATTTTGCAGAGATTCATAATAAAATGTGAATAAAGTGGCATTCTTTCATCATTAACATGCATTGTGAATCAAATGGAATCTTCTAAATCGTTGTTTTCTCAAATTTTCGTAAAAGAATTTAAGATATGAAAATGGAAAGTTTTTCATTTCTTCCGGACATAACTATGATGACACAAATGCAAACATAATGGTATTCTGAATTTCTTTTTTCTTGTGATCCTCACCATTTTATATGCTCTTCATGGCTAAGTTTGAAAATTAAAGCAATAACAAAACTTAAAATAATTTTGTACGTTGAAATTGTAAAAAAACGTGTCATCACAGTTATGTCCGAAAAAATTGGACTTGATGTTATGCAATGCCAGTTACACAGCTTAGCATGCTATCTGTAGGTCTTTTAGTTTTAGTAATTGTTTTACGGAACTTGCAACACAATAAGGTCATTATAAGTGCCGAAGATTAGAGGTGTTACAAGGGAGTAACAAACACAAAATAGAAGGAGGGGAGATAAGGACAATAGATGTTTGAAAGGAAAAAAGGAGCAAACCACACAAGAATACCCGCCAACCACACGCAATCTGTAGGTCTGTTAATACATGTTTATGTAGGAGGAAACATGAATAGAAAAATTCAAGTAAAAACGAAATATTAAAAACTCTATCATTAACCCTCTGAGCTATATTTTAGGTACCCACCTATTGGGAAAAGCTCTCATATATCCTAGACTTCTTTCTGTGAGCTAGTTGTATAAAAATATCTTTTGGTAAAACAAATTGGTTTATAATTTTGATGTTATGTTTTATGCATAACAAATTCATTTTAGAACAGCAATGGGTAGGACATATCAAGGATGAAGTTCCGATTGCAAAGTGTAAGGACCTCAACCCAGCTACAAGAAGGAAAAAAATCTTATTTCCTCTTAGCTACTTTTGGTACTGCCAGTAAGTAGAGAGAGTGCAGGGGGAGATATATATGTAAAACTGACGGAATGAAGAGGCCAACCATCAACACAGCAAGAAGCGCAGATGAGAGGGGAGCATCACATCACAATACTAGTTATTTAATGTTTTAGTGTTGGAACAGATTTGACAAACAGGTCAACAGAGGTGAGGAAAGTAGTAAAGAAACAGGAACTACTAGTGGCACCCTCCGGCCAAATGCAAAGTGGAGACTGCTGTACAGCAGAAGTATACATATGCGCTCTCTCTCTCACACACACACAAAGGGTCAAACAGATTAAAAAAAACGACCCCCCCCCAAAAAAAACCCAAAACAACAACCCCCAACCCCAAAGTGGTGGGTAGGGGAAAGGAAGCATTGACGACGGTTATCTTTTACACCGGCAGGAAGGACACACATAATGCTTTGGATTTGCTTTAGCTTTTGACCTGAGAATACAGATCACATGGAACCAGCGACCACAGTTGCCATCACAGTCCACCCAGTCTATTATCATGTCTTTGGAGTGCGGTGGACTCGTACGCATACACAGCTGACACTTGGAATCATCGTCTTCATCGCCCTCCTCATCATCCTCCTCCTCCGCAACATCTTCCCCATTCCCTCCATTTGAATCAGAACTTCCATCTTTCTCTTCTTCACTCTCCTCCTCCTCCCCCACCTCCTCTCCACTGTCACTTTCTTCTTCATCAGAGGACTCTTCTGCTGAAACTGGTGACTCCGAGGCCCTCCTTTTGACATCTGACCCCGATTTCAGGTCATCGCCTTTGTCCCGTTTAGCAGAAGGAGAGCTGGAGCCTTCTTTTTCACTGCCTGAATCATCGTCAGAGTCATTATCACTATGAGACGACGCTTCATCACTGCTGCTGCGGCTGCTGTCACTGCTGGAGTCAGAGCTACTACTGCTGCTGCTGCTGCTATCCACTGAACTAGCTTCCGTCTCTTTATTGTCGTCCTCATCACCACTTTCCTTTTCTATATGATCTTCAGAATTACTTACATCTTCAACAGGTCGCTGTTCTGACTCTTCCTTTTCTACAAGTGAGTTCTCAACCTCTTCGCTCCCTGTCCCCATATACTCTTTCTGAGTTGAGTCCCTTGTCTCCACACCTTGTATTTCTTCTGAGCAGCCTCCATCTTCATTAAGTTTTATAGAGGAGGTTTCGGCTGCATTTACAAAACTCATCCCCGGTAATCTCGCATAGTCATGGTCAACAAGATGAATCTTTGGCTCTTCTAGTAAATCCTCCTTTACCTCCATATCAGCTTCAGCCTCTTTATGCTCAACTGGTACAGTATCACAGACTTCTGCAAGTGTATCTAGTGCTGTTGCGTCCTGCGGTACAGAGTCTGTGGGCACATCAGCATCAATATTTTCCGAAACAGAAGTCTTTTTCTCATTCTTTGAACGCTTTTTCTTTTTCTTCTTCTTCTTTTTCTTTTCACTATGGGTAATACCAGGACTCTCATGAACAATATCATCAGTATCATTTTGATATTTCTCACTCTCACTCTTCTGTGAATGGGACTTTCTTTTCTTTTTCCGAGACTTCTTCCTCTTCTTTCTTTTCCTCTTTTCAGTAGAGTCCTCATCCTCAGAAGGTGCATCTTCACTTTCCTCCGGTTTCTCTGAGACCTCAGCCTCATCATTCTCATCAGTATGAACACTACCATCACCACCCACATCTTTATCATTACTATCATCCATTTCTGCATCTATGCTTTTCTCTAGACTTTCATCATCAGATTCCTCTAGCTCTTCTTCAGCTTCTTCCTCCTCCATGGATCTTCTGTTATGTTGATGGGACAATTCTTTAGCCTCTTCTGCACTCTCTTCTGCTTTGGCAACTTCATTTATTGTTGCGGAGTAACTGTCTAGTTCTTTCTCAGAAACAGAATTCCCTTTGATAGCCACTTTCTGAAGGTCATTTCTTTTCACTTTCAGCACAGACTTCAGATCATACATTTCTCTGCTGGCAGTAACCACAGAGTTTATTGTATTCTCTACTCTTTCAATCATTGCACTGTCCATTGTCTTTGTTGGACCCTTACGCTGTAGCAAGTTGGGGCGGAAAATCTGAACCACTAACTTACCCTTATTACTTTTCACTCCATGCTTGCTGCCTTCCTTTTCATCTTCATCCTCCGACTCGGCACTAATGTTGCCGTTCTCATCTGCAGATTCATCAATAACCATACCTGCATCTGACAGGTCATCATCGCTAGATAAATCAGCTGCTGGAGGCTTTTCAACAACTTCTTTTCTCTCCTCACTAAGTTCATTCACAACTTTGCTCATTTCCTGTTTCGAATGAACTTCTCCTTCCGTCTTCTCTCCACCAGAAAGAATCTCGCCTACTACACTGTCTTTGTCAACACAAGAGTCAATTTTCTCTTTCCCTGATGGCTCTCCATAGGGAACCGAAATAACACTATCCCTTTCCTTTTCAGAATCAACAGTCGAGTGTTGACTCTCTTTGTTTGACTCTTCAGGTAATGCTGAAGCTGCGCTTGGCGGTCCCTCTTTTGAAGATTCAGTGTCCTCCTGCTTAGCCGTATCCTGTTCCTCCTGATCAGAAATCATCTCTGCGTCAGAATGAACTGAACCGCTACTGACACTCTGAATGGAATCAACATCAGACCCGTTCTCCCCTTCATCGTCCATGTCTTCATCCCGTGACGCGCTCAGTTTTCCAACCTCTTGGTATTTCTTCAATGCTTTCGGGTTGACCGGGTAGAATCCAGTGACGGTGAAGGCTCTCATGATGCTGTATTTCCTCACGCTGGCCGGCGACCACATCTGATGCTTCAGCCGAGATATAAAACGTTCTGGGGTGAGTGTCAGTGACACCGACTCAAGCTCTTCTTTCAAAAGGAACAGGGGTCCTCCAAGCAGTGGTGGGAACACGTATCTGAGAACAGACAAGAGGAACAACACATTCAGGTCAGATGATCTTAGATCTTGTAAAAACGACTTCAATTTTTTTTTTCAGCCAAGCTCTGGTACACCTGTAGGCACCTGCGTGAGTAAGGAGAATCACCACAAAATGATAACAATCATTTAGGAAGGGAAAGTCAGAGACGACGAAACAACAGAAGGGAAAGAAAAGAAGAAAGAATAACCAGTAGTGCCCTCCTACCACCCGAATCTGTTGTAATCTTAACTAAAGCTGACATATGTTTGGTGTGGTATTGTTTTAACATCCCTTTCATACACTGAGAGGTGACTGACAAGGTGGGACATCCGAATTGAGTGTCTATCCTTGTAAACTCCCTAAACAACCAAAGTTCAAGAATGCCCTGTTGGGGATTTGAACCAAGATCGTCTGCTTCAAAGCCCAAAAAGATCCAAAATAAAATTACACACACATTATCAAGCTATATATCAATGCTGAAAATGCTGGGGAAAAGGCAAGCTTATCAGGAAGCATGCTCACATGTATACCCCCTTAATTCTGTACTCTGTCACAATGACAGTAATATAACTTAAAAACATCGAGAATGACATCACAACAGCTGACCTGTCACTTGTCTGCACTAGTAATCAGTGCATACACTTCTTTGAGTCAGAAAGACACGGCAGGCATATTGACACAGTAAGAGTAACTTAATGCAAGGGCAAAAGTGAGACCGACGGACTGAAAGGTAGAGGAATAGCAAAGAAAAAGTACAGTTCAGCAGCCTCCTTCTCAAAAACTTGTTTTAAAGTATATAATTTGCCACAGACACTTTCTACCACTCCCACTATAATGTCTTACAAATGCTCTTTTGTTTTAGCAAGAGTTTGCTACACAATAAGGTCAGTTTTATTTTAGTTTTAGTAAGTGTTTTACGGCACTTGCAACACAATAAGGTCATATAAGTGCCGAAGATTAGAGGTGTTACAAGAGAGAAACAAACACAAAAAAAGAAGTTTTTTTTGGGGTTTTAGCAGAGGTTTTTCGGTGCTCGCAACTGCATAAGGTCATATGAGGGCCAAGGGGTGGATGTCAACAGAGAAGTCCTTACAGTGAATCACACTTACTCTGCTCACCTCTCTAGCTTCAACAGCCCAAAGTCTGCTTCGACAATCAAGGCACCTCGGAAAAAGCAGGTCACAAGAGTGTAACAAACATACAAAAGAAGTAGAGGAAAATGACGATAGTAAGGATTAGGAAAGAAAAAGCAGCCCTTCCCTGTTGCAGTTCAGGCACAGATATGAACATGACATTGATGAATCAGCCCATTTACAATTCTACTGTGCATAAGAACAGGTTACTAACGGTTACTGTCCCCCCTTTGGGAATGGCCTGAAGACACTTCAGTCAGTAGCACTGCCCGAGGGGGTAAAAAAGAAGTAGGAGATAAGGACGATAGATGTTTGATAGAAAGGAAGGAGAAAATTACACTGGAGCATCCACTAACCACCCACTTACAAACACTTTTTTACTACTTTCACCAGGTCCTATATATGCTGGGCTTCTCCACAAGTAAACTCAAAACTTTCACGAGTTACAAAAGAACAAGTTTTTAAAGGATATACTATAGAAAAAAAGTCAGCATCAAGTAAGCGAGATAACAGACTAGAAACAGAAAAGAACAAGATCAATCACACACACAAAAATATGAAGATACAAGATGTCTAAAAAGTCTGCGTATAGAGCAGGCTGTAAAATGCTGATGGACAAATGCTTTGGGTGTCTTAATGATCAGACATACTAAAGGATAAAAATAACAAACAAACAAACAAAAGAAAAAGGCCTTTACTGTATTACTATGTGATGTGTAAAATTAGAAAACAACGAACAGGTAATACGTTAGGTAAATCATGTAAACTTGCACAATACCATCTCAATGACACAACTGCCAGTGGCTGCTGAGCATTTTTCCTTTAAGCTAGGTCTTGCTCTGCTCAAGGACCGACTTCAAATTAGTGTGTGCGAGTGTGTGTGTGTGTGTGAATGTGTGTGTGAGTCCCTGTGTGAGTGAGCGAGTCCCTGTGTGAATGTGTGTGTGAGTCCCTGTGTGTGCATGAGTCCGTATGTGTGTGTGTGTGAGTGTGTGAGTCCGTGTGTGTATGTATGTGTAAGAGTGTGAGTTTGTATGTGTACGCGTGCGCGTGTGCCCAGGTGTGTGTGCCTATGTGTGCATGCAAAAAGAAACAGTCAACTAACCTGGCTGCGTCTTGGGGAACACAGTAAAAGGTGACATTCTCAGAGGCGCAGAAACTGACCAGTTTCTCACTCAGAGCCGGAGAGTGGCCTCCGAAGACTAGCAACAGGGGCCGCTCCTTCATGCGGCTGATGACCAGCTGCAAGTAACGGAACACGAGGGCGGGCGTTGGCTGACTGGCCTCAGCTGACGCCATCACCAGGTTCGACGAGTCGGAGGGGGGATGGTGCGGGTCGCTCCACACTAGCATGACGGGCAGGCTGAGGTCTGACCGTGTCATGGTGGCCATGGCGGTTACCATGGAGCTGCTGTCTCCCTCGCTGGTTGGCATCTCGATGTTTATGGTGGAGAAAAACAACATGTTCTCAGGCTTGAACGATATGTCCATGTCTCTGTAGAGCTCCTGCAGCTTGGCAAAATGTGACTTGACCTGAGCATGCAAGCTGGCGGCAGAGTAGGAGTTATGAAAGAAGTGCTGGCTGCGCTGAAACAGTTCTGAGGTGTACGACGAAGATACCTCTGGAAGGACAGCAGTGGAGTTGCGTCGCGACAAAATTTCTTTGCACGCTATCCGTAGCAGTTTGAGGGAAACACAGAAACCCATCCCGCTCAGGCGCATGAGGTAAAGAAGCAGGGTTTTCTCCTCCTCTTCCGTGAGTCGCACCTCCTCTTTTTTCACCATGTGCAACAGGTCTGTTTCAGAAACTTTGAACAACATGGCTGCTGTCCGACAAGACATGGCGCAATGCTCGACGGCATGAACTGCTTTCATCATCATCTCCACAGCCTGGCCAGTGTTGGGCACTGAGTAAACCCTGCAAAACCAAGACATAAATTGTTATATTGTGCTACTCTGTAAACTTGATTTTCCAGACTACATGCATACAACTCATCACAATAGTACAATCTTTAAACTATAGCCAGTAAGGCAGTAAGAAATAAGATAAGTAAACCTTCAACCAATCCACAACCTTGTTTTTCTCTGTTGGTTGATCCTCTGTTGGATGACACCAAAATCAAAAGGAGATATGTTTCTCAAGATGCGAAGCTTCTAGAAATGGAATATAAACAAAGAAACGTCCAAAAACAGGCTGCTTCTGGATAGACGTGTTACCCGCCTGCTTCATGCCAAAAAAAAAGTAGCTGTCAGACACAGATCACTTGATTCTTCACCCTGGCCCCTACTTGTCTACAAGTTTCAAGAGCTTACTGTTTAGCAAGCACATAACAAAATGTAAGAAACAATCTGTGAAAAGTCCAGACAACGACTGTCATATTTGCAAGGAAAATCTATAACAAAAGCACCACTGAAATTATGCAGTACGCGCACACCCCACCATACTGCCCACCAAAAACTGACCTAGAAAGAAAAGACGGATGCACATTAGCTCAAACACGACCCGTCATTCATCAAACTAAAAAGTTCAGATCTTCCCACATTTCCGGCAAGATTAAAAAATAAATAACTAAAAATTTAATTTAAATTTCACTCCTGCCAAATTATGACACAAGAAACACAGAAACTAAATGAGGATGCACAGACATTACAAGAGGTCCCCATTCCATTCTTAATTACCCAGAAACGCTTGTGTCACAGATCGAGTCGGCACTAATATTCAGAAGGTTTGGCATCTTCTCTGTCATTGAATGAAGAACCTCCGGCGGGACACAACCAAAGAGCAGTTCTTCCAGGTTCTTTACCAGCGGCAAATTCCTTTTGATCGCTTCCCATGTTGGGCTGTTGCTCTGGTCAGGAAATTCCCCATTCGGGAAACTAAAGCCCTGTAAACTCTGAAAGTATAAGCCAGTAAAAATTATTAAATACCGAACAAGTTGCACTCTTTTTTTTTAATGAGCTGGAGCATGATAAAGCCATCCTTCAGTCAATCTTGAGCCTGACCCACTTCGAATTTACATGACTTTTGTGGATTTTTTCTTGATCAAAAGTAGTTTACCAAAAATTTAACCAATTCTTATACCCCTGAAGTGCTTGTTTATAAAGACAGTAGTGCACTACTGAAGAATTGTCCAAACTTTTCTGAAAAATTGTGCTTTTATTCATTTTCTAGTTTAGTTTGCTCTCACATGGACTAAAATTATATGCAACTCCACCATGTAGAATTAAAAAAAACCACAACAAAAACAAAGAGCTAAATTTTCACAAAAACCCTCGCATGACAAACAAGTATGACCAAATCAGCTACGATATATCATGGATAACGGCATCCATGATGTGTGGTGGCATGTTATTGTGTGATATTTTCAGTCATGCTGCTCTGGCTTGCCAGCAAAACAAAATTGTTCAGCAAGCATCAGTTACTATTTCAAAACATTCATGGGAAGGAGAGAAAGAGAGAGAGAGAGAGAGAGAGAGAGAGAGAGAGAGAGAGAGAGAGAGAGAACATAATTGGTAACAAATAAACTTACAAGCTTTTTAACTCCAGCTCTGATGAAAAATCTGCAAGCAGATTCCCAGTCAGTTATGAGAACATTTTGCAGGCGAACTCTTTTCCACTGTGGAGAGAATATGCAACAGTAAATGATAGTATGTTTAGCCATAACTGATTCAGACCGCAGATCATTTTGACTCCGGACGCAAATAATTTGTGACCGCTTTGTGGCCTCAAAGGAGGTCTCACAAATTGTTAATTAAAAAATATCTAAATTCGATAAAACCTCTATGTAAGGTATATATAGATATGTTCAGTTTAGTTTAGTATGGGGTTTTATGGTGCTCGCAACTGCATAAGAGATATGTTCAGAATAAAAAATACTATTCAATGACACCAGAAATAAAAGGGTTGGAATGTAAGTAGTAAGTAAATAAGAAAATGTAAGTAATAAGGAGAAAAAAGAGAGAGGAAAGTGATGTGAAGAAAGGGAGCAACATAGAGCTGCTCTATACACAGGAGACAGGCAGCCTATGGTTTTGCTTCTCCCTCCCACAAAGCATGCAAAATATAGTTCTGTCCCCGTGGTTTTATGCACCATGCATAATTTAGCAAAATTTGATCTTTTTTTTTTAAAATTTCTGATTATTTTCCTTTATCATTCTTTGTTATAATTAACAGAATCGCATAATTTCAGAATTTTTCTGACATAAAACGACGGGGACAGACAATAGTTACACGGTATGTGAGTATTTACAGTTGAACTGAGCATCAATACCTTTCACTGTTTTTAAAAAAAAATATTAGAGGGTTTTACGGCGCTCGCAACTGTATAAAGTCATATGAACGCCAAGGGTTGGGTGTCAACAGAGAAGTCTTTACAGGGAATCAGACTCTGACTGCTCACCTCTCTAGCTTCAACAGCACAAGGTCTGCTTCGACTATCAAGGCACCCCGGAAATAGCAGGTCACAAGAGAGTGACCAACATACAAAAGAAGTAGAGGAAAATAACAATAGTAGGGACCAGGAAAGAAAAAGCAGCAGTTCCTTGTTGTAGGTCAGGCACAGTTATGAGCGTGACATGAGTCAGCCTATTTACAATTCTACTATGCTTGAACGAGAAATGTCCCCAATTTGGGAATGGGCTAAAGACACTACAATCAGTGGCACCGCCCCGGGGGGTGCTTTCACTGTTTAAATTGATTGATAGGCATGTTTTGTGAATGTGTTGTCCTTAGTATTGAGAATCTCTCAGCACCATATTGAAGATGGCAGCTTTCCCCCAGGAACTTAGATTGTATATATATATGTATATATGTGAGGCGTGCTAACAAAATGAGTTACTTCTCGCAATCCATGAATGGAGATATCAGCCAAAAATCAACACAAAGGTCATATAAGTAGACTCTTAACCAATGTCATTCTCTTCAAGTTTAACATGTCTTTTATCATTTCATACTGATAAATTGTAAAACTTCAATCTAAAAATTTGATGTTTCTATTTCCATCGGGCTAAAATCTGAGAAGTAACTCATTTTGTCAGCACGTTTCACATATATAAATATATATATATATATGTCTCAGTATTAAAACATACTTGACATTAAAAGAGAGACACAGATAGAGAGAAAGAGAGAGACAAAAGATCTGGTGCTGATGAAAACGTTTACCATAATTTAAGCTCCGTCTCATATTTTTGCTGTCATATAAAAGAAGAGCAAAATATTTGCAAAGGCTGATTTTATTTTTTTTCGGGTGAGACAGAGAGATGTTTACCTTTGTAAGAAAAAATACAGCATATATAAGACAAAAGGTCAAAGAGATTCTCTACCAGGCTACAGTATTCCCTGATTTTCAACTCAATCTCAATATTTTTTTGACTTATTTCTTATATTTCGCCAATCTTTTATAAGACAGCAAATCTGACAGTGACAACATTTATTGAATTCATGGAATGATAGTAGCAAAGCACATACCAGACATGGCTGCATGGCCATAGTGTTCCACAACTTGCATACGATTCTCACCCTGCAAAAAAAAAAAGGAAAAAAATGAAGGGAAAGAAACAAACAAACACCAATCTCTATTTCACTGACTGCAGAGAATATGACAATGCCAGACACTAATTATCTATACAGCAAAGTAGGTCATCATGAAAAACATGTTGTTTGTTTTTTGTTTTTGTATAGTGTTTTAAGGCGCTCGCAACTGCATAGGTCATGTGAGCGCACGGGACACTCCTAATATTTTCAGTTGGTAGGAAATTTTGAATTTTACCCGGGTGGCGGCCGAAGCCTACTCTTATCGATTTTAGACCACCAAGGGATCTTTAACGTGCGCAACTTGCACACGGGCCCTCCGAGATTTTTCGCCCTTGTCCGAGAAGGCTAGGTGTAGATCTTTCCTACCAGAAGATCAGGGGTGTGGCAGAAAGACAGCAGTAAGGAGGAGCCAAGGAGTAGCAGTAGAAAGGCTGCAGAAAGAGTCAGGAGCCCAGAGGAGGGGGCAAAGGAGGTGAGGGGGTGGGGGCAGAAAGTGGAAATGAAAGCAGACAACAGAACATTGCTAGAGAGCAGGAAAGGAGGTGAAAGGAGACAATTTTAGAGAAGAAAATTTTTCGGTCGCTACCCGGATTCGAACCCGGGACCTTTGAATGAGAGGCCAACACCTTAACCTCTAGGCCACGAGAGCCCCCAAAACATGTTGAAGTTTTAAATTCTTAATTAATACTTAAAATCACGGTCAAATACAGAGATGACACTTGGTAGTATAAAAAGAATAGGGTTGGAAGGTTGTCCATTAGAGCACTTTCATATAAAAATGATATGGTCTACCTTTATAAAAAACAAACCGTTACTTGGAAATTAGCCCTATGCCTACCCTCAGGGTTGGGTTGATTTAAATCAGTTGATTTTTTAAATTTAAATCAACTTTATTTTTTAAATAAAAATCAGTGATTTAAATCACTTTAAAAAAAAAATTATTTTTATTCAGTTTTTACATATTTCAACATTCAGAATTCCTGTCCTTGGTTTCATAAAACAGATATAAGGTTAAGTAGACTAATATAATCATGCTTAAAAGTCTGCTTTCCCTCCTTTCATTGTAAAATAATACAGTATTCAATTTACTTTTTTTTCCATAATTGAAATCAGAGCTGGGTTGATTTAAATCAGTTGATTTTTAAAATTTTTAATCAACTTGATTTTAAAAATAAAACTCAGTGATTTAAATCACTTTAAAAAAATGTATTCTGTTTTTACATCTTTAAACATTCAGAATTCCTTTCCTTGGTTTTATAAAACAGTATAAGGTTTAGTAGACTAATTTAATCATGCTTAAAAGTCTGCTTTCCCTCCTGTTACTGTAAAATAATACAGTATTCAATTTACTTTTTTTTTCATAATTGAAATTTTACATTTTCTTTTTAGACAAACACAAGTGCGCGCGCACACACACACACACACTGTAATAAAATGCAAGTTTATCCATGCACAATTACCCCCCCCCCTCCCCTTCCTTTTAGACTGACATTTTCTTCATTTTTTGTCTGTAGCCATAATTCACTGATATATATATATATATATATATATACTCATATATATAGCAGATTAAGGCTTTCTTTTGCGGTTGCTTAAATTAATCATTAGTTAAAATAAAGACCAATGCATTTTGCACTAAAAGAACATACTTTTAGCAACCAAAAATCCCAAACTGTGTCGACATTTTAAATAAAAAAAAAAAAATCCGATTTAAATTTAAAAAATCTTGATTTAAATTTTAAAAATCGATTTTTAAAATTTTTATTTAAAAAATCAAAAAAATCACCAACCCTGCCTACCCTTCACATTCCAATGTTGCCCCACCAGACCTGATAACATTCTTGGAAAGAATTCAGTGCAAGCTGCCCACTTTACAGTTGCTCAAACACAAGCAAATTGACAAAACTTGTCACTAAGCTGGTTACACATTCCTGTCGAGGCAAAGAGTAAAATTTGTGTAACCTGTCTTTTCTAGGGACGCAATGTCATGCCAAGCCTGGGACCTGAACTAGCTATCTAACAGTGGTGAGTCTGGCAGCCAGCGGACCGCTTTAAACACTGGAAATATTGGTTTATATTGAAGGACATGACACTTTGGGAACGTAAACCAGTACAGCTCTCATGAGGATGCAGGCATTGAGCAAAAATATATCAGAATAGTAGGAGTGATAACCTGGTAAGACCTAAAACATAGACTTATCATACAGAAAGCTTTCACTATGAAAGGCTAAAACTCGAGTCATTTTTTCATCTCACCACTGAGTATTCATTAAGTACTATTTCTGTATCCAGATAAGCACTTTATAACTTACGATTTACTAAAGGATTTAATTTCCTTGCCTATTTTTTTATTTCCTTCGATCCTCACACAACGCTAAAAGGTGAAAACAGATCCCTTACCTCAAAAGCTGAGCAGTGGATAAATGACTGTAGATGTTCATCATAATTTCGTAACTAGACTGAAGCATTCTGAAGGACTGCAGGTATCGGGTTGGTGTTTGTCTTGGAAGGTGACAGGGAGCAGTTGAGTCCACTGGTGGTGGCACATTACTGACAAACACGCCAAAGTGAGAGGTTTTGTCAGCGAGCACAGGCGCAGCACCGGGTGGAAGAAGCAGTTTGACATGTTCCTTCTCTGAAATAATACGCTCGGGTGACACAAAAAGGTCTGCATCATTGATGGAGAGTTTCAAGGTCTGACTGAGGTCCACATTTGAGGCAACGGACTTTGGAAGTGTGAGCAGATGCAATGTGGTACACTGGGACGTGCTCACATCTGCAGATGCTTCACAGACCATCCCGGAGCTGGAGGAGATTGAGTTAGTGCCGTGTCCACTCTCAGATGGTGTCACAACTGTAGTTGTAGTCAGCTTGGCTATTACACCAGTTTTCACAATCTTCTGAGTCCTGACTATTGGAATGTTGCCTGCAGGGGGTGAAATATCTTCAGATGAGTCAGAATCACTTTCTTCCATACCCTGGGCTCTGAAGGAAACAGGTAAAGAGTCATCCATTGACACAGAGGGCGAAGACACTCTCACAGTTGTCACAGGGGCAGGAGATGTATCCTCACCATCTTTGGTACCATCCACTTTGACAGTTTCAGAATGTTCAACATGTGTTTTACCTGCTGAATTGATTTGCACACTTTGTCCTTGGAAGGGCCTAAACCTCAGAGGGGGGCGAATGGAAGGGGAGGGTTTGAGGGCTGGAGGCAGGCTAACAACGGGAATGTGTCCAGTGAGAGCACTGGGGTGTGGTTGGGCAATAAGACCAGGGGAAGCCACTAATAGTGGTGGTGGTGGGGGCATCACCGGCTGCCCCTTGGGTAACAGGAAGGGTAGAGCAGGTGCACGATGAGAAATGTTTTGGACGTTTGTCTTAAGGAACTGAGGCCGGGATGCCAGGGGAGGAGGAGGAGGTATTGTGAGGAGAATAGGGCAAGCTGGAGAGGTAGCATTCAGGCTGTCAACACTTGGAACAGCAGCCTGGCTCTCGGGCCTGTATGAAGATGGCAGAGGTTGACCTGATGGGGTGAGGAGTGACCGCAACGCACTGGTCACTACAGTTGGACCAGGCGGTCTTATGTGCAGCACGGTGTTTGATACTAATTTACAGGTCTGAGGAAGACATTAATAGCATGTCATCATCACAATTATAGGAAAAAAAATTAGCCCATTGTGGCTCTGCTAGAAAGATAAAAGAAACCAACACACAAGCTAAATGATTTTTTACAGAAGATGCTAAAGTTTACACAGGGTAAATAAAAAAAAAAGCAACATTCTTTTAAGAACACATACATGAAAGGAAGACTGAAAGAACAAGGTGCAGACCACAACAGAATGCCCATCAACGATTCGCTATTTTAGTGTTTTGATTTGTGCTGTGATGCAATTTTTTGCACCATACAAAGTCACAGATGGTTATCTAAGATGACACAGAGAAACATAATTTGGCCCAGTAATACAGCAGTCAAAAACTGCTTTGAGGACAAATGAGGATAAATGTGATATATCATACAGGATCTTAGGAAACTGTTTTGTGAAAAAGTATAACATATTTTCTAACACAGTCAACAACCAAATTTCCACAGGGAACAGACAAGGACAATAGCAACATGGAACCCAGAAAAGTAGTCCACCAACTACCCATACAGAAACCATGCAGCAGCTCTAAAATCAGTAAAAGATAGAGGCAAATAAAAACCCAAGACATTCACACATTATATCTAAGGAAAAAAAAAAAGACCACTGAGACTCACGGCGCAGACAAAGTTGTCTTTCATCCAAGAGGAGTTGTACATCCCCACACATTTGTGGTGGAACAAAGTGTGGCATGAGTGACACTCCAATGATGGCTTCACACCGGGCATGAGTCGACAAGTTACGCTGCATGTTCTGCGACCGACCCTTTTGCCTTCCTCATTCACAAACATCACCCGCGTTCCCTGAATACTTTGAGGAATGAGGAGAAAAGTAAGACAGTAAAATATCATTTGTTATGTCATGTAATTCATAAATTGCAAATGTTAATGTTTTACACAACCATTGACACAAATTAGTGTTAGATTGTACAGGAGGCAAGCTACTTTGAATCCATCTGTTAAAGCAAGCCATGTCGATGTGGGATTCTACACCCCAGCATAAAGATGGAGATACTTGACAAAACATTTTCTCAGTCTATAGGAATCAAACCCATATCTTCTGAGCATTATGAGGTGAAAATCCTAACCATTACACCACAGATTCTGATCACATGAGCTTTGTGAGTTTTCTTAGCTTGAATAGTACAGCAATGACCAACCCTGCGATAATGTCTACAGGACAGAATGAACAACATTCTGTGAAATCTCACACAACCATGAATCCGACGATCTCCCATCATTGTTACTGCCCTACCACTGCAGTTCTGCTTCTGTCATTGTCACAAGGGGGTGGGGAGTAGTTGTCATGGACAATGTATGGCCATTCCATTGGGAGGTTAAGTGGGGAAGATGGGCGATGGTGCTCACAGAAACTGTACTTTCATTGTAAAGCCGAGTTAGAATGTGGCTTATGATGAGTTGGCACAGTAATGACTACATGACGCTATATTTACTGATTAAGACAAGAGTGATGCTGAAAAGAATTACAAGAAGCTGACCACATGAGGGCACCCAACAACCACATTTGCCACTGGCAGGACATGGGGAGATGGGCTGAAATAATGACATAGAAATCATATAAATGACAACCACAATAGAAGTAAAACATCTATCAGAAACATATTTAGAAAATTAAACTGTAAGGTGCAGGAGAAGAGCATTTTGTCACAAAGGCAACCTTCCTCTCCATGCTCACATGATGCCAGTTTCAGTAAAATGTCAAAGTTCTAGAAAAAAAACCCCCAATAACATTTGTCTAGAACCCCCCCCCCCCCCCCCCCCCCAAATAAAACAACAACCCCAAAACATTTGTCGCATGCCCAAGAAACTAGGAAAACAGAAGCAAAAAATAAAGCAGTAAAAATACCTTGTGACTGGACTGACAACACTCGGATTCCTTGCAGAGATAATCCTAATCTTCCCTGCTCCAGACACCTGAGAAGCAAGGGAAGTACTATCAGTGCTTGGGGGGCGTTTCTGAGGTTGTGGGTTGACAATTGAGGAAATGAGAGCAGAAGGAGTACCCAGAACCCTGCTCACATCATCCTCTTCATCATTCTGAGTTGGGTCGCCGGCAGAAACGCCCTCTTTGATAATCTCCACGTCTCGGTGCTCGGAAGCCTTATTGCCCCCCTCGTCAGAATCTGAGTACGCCGAGCTGTCTGACGGCTCCCAGTTAGGAGACCGGTGCCGGATTCTGGGTCTCCCAGAAAGCACCCTGACATGACCGCCGCTGGGACGAGCAGAAATGATCACGTTCTGTAGGCCTGTTGTGACAGTAGTACTATCACCTGATGTGCTTGTGGTGGAACTAATCATTACCGCTTCACCTTCAGAATTTGAATTAGACCGAGCCAGCACCATATTTCTCATGGCAGCCTTTACAGCATCTCTGGCCGCACTGACGGGTGTTTTCACGTGTTTGCTAATAATCCGGCCATGTCTAATCCCAGTAGGAGTAATCTTAATTCCCGCAGGAGTTTTTACTTGAGATACAGGCATTCTCTGCAGCAAAGCCTTCTTAAGCATGCTTGGCGGCTTGGACGGAGCTGGTGTCTTCTTCACGGCACCTTCGACAGGTCTATTTTTAGGTTGTCCTGCTGACCGGACAACCTCATCTGGAGGCCCAAACATAACCAGTTTTCTGAACGTAAAATTGGTCAGATTGACTGGGCTGTCCTTGTCTTTACTCACTGGGAAAAGAAAATCAATTAACTTTTATAATTTTCTCGTAATAAGATTTTGTACACATACATTTTAGACATAACGGTGTTCTTGAGAACAAGCTTCTCAACAGCACACTAAATCAAGACAATAATTCAAGCAGACATTAATAGGGGAACATTATTCATTTGTACATGTCAATACAACGGAGTATAATCATTTGAGAAGATTACTTTTGATACCTAACTTGAAAACTCAGCTTGTATTCTCCAATTTTCATCTCTATCAAGAACGCAACCCAAGGCACAGGTCAGCAGTGAGATTTTTCCTTTAGTAGTTTTAAGACCAAAGAGTTGATGAATGACTTTGAATAATGTTTTAGAAAACAGTCCACACGTCATTGATGATGCCTTGTTTCACTAAATCCCTTAAAAAGTCATGAGTTTAAGATGAGAGCTATGACAATAAAGAGATGAAAGTATAAATTACTCACGGAATGTTCCAATTTCCACCATAGATCTCTGAAAAAGAGAGCACATGGTAAATCAATTGCTAATCTAAAACTCCCCCCCCCAAAACAAGTGAAAAAACTATACATTCCTAAACAAACTAAACCCCCCAAAATAAGCTACAACTTGAATATAAAACAAAGCACTTCACAAATACTGCCTATATTCATGACAACACACAGAGTAAATCAGGACAGTACTCCAAATATATTGAGAATTATACCTGTTTACATTTCTACACACAAAGCTGGCATGTATAAATCAAAACAAAGACCCCAGGGACAATGACACATTAGTAACTCTGTCTTCTATTCCGATAACAACAAGAGAAAATAATAATACAAAAAGTAAAAGTAGTCTTTACTTAAAAAAGGTTTCTGCCATGTACACAGAGAACTGAGGCATGAATCTATGAAATCTCTCCCTCTTAAACTATGCTTTGTATTTACAACAAAAGCAAGACATGACACAATAATGCCAAAACAGTGCACTTTAATGGTGGCACTCTCCCAAAATCTATAAAGACAACTGCATTTACAGAGAGAAGATATTTCTGCACTGTGCAAGTCTTGCAAGTATTTAAACAAACTGAGACAAGACTTTGCCATACCAATTTTCTGCCTTTTGGAGGAAAGTAGTAGACATCGCACATTCTGTTCCCTCCGCTGTCAGTGGCATTTCTGTACACCAATTCTCTCTTCCAACCTGAAGTTCAAAACACATTTAACACAAATAAGTCCATGAGCATGAACATTAACCTTTTCAGTGCCATTTTTGACAATAAATTAGCAGACCAGTGCCAACTTTGACAGTCATAAAAAAATCATGTTGCATTTCATTAACTTGCTGGGTTTCAAAACGTCCACTGCATAAAACATTTATTTTTCAGTTTGATTCCAAAATTGGAGACAATTCCAAGCTGAAATAAAGTTTTGATGAGCCTTCTTTGTACAACAGGGTAAAATTGCTATTTTTTTCTCTATCAAAACTTGGCACTCCTGAGGTATCTATGATTTAGGGACTGGTACTATTAAAAATATCCTGATAACATCGTTAGAATTGAGTTACATCAAAAGGATTGGTTTTGACTGAGTTAATAAACCTACTAAACAGAATAGATGGAAGATTTGACCACCAACATGACATTCTTCTCCTCTCTCAACACATATATAGGTGAAAAGTCACACACATCTTGTATTTGAAAAACTTAAAACATGAATACACACCAGAGTACCAAAAGTGCTCTAAGGCAGCGTAATATAATATAAGCTTCTTTCTACCACAAAGACCACATTATTACTACTGTCCTTAAATCCAAGAGCAAAAGAAATCATAAAGCTCTCCTGTATCAACTTTCCAAAACTGAAGTCTGGTGGTGAATGAAAGCAGCCTGAGCTTTTCCAATGCAGGACTT
Organism: Aplysia californica; assembly: GCF_000002075.1. NCBI lineage: Eukaryota > Metazoa > Mollusca > Gastropoda > Aplysiida > Aplysiidae > Aplysia > Aplysia californica. The sequence goes on along the minus strand of NW_004797874.1, from coordinate 178,175 downwards.
TATTTCAGCACCTGTTCCCCTCTCTCTGCCAATTATACTCCCAAGATAGCAGAAGGATTCAACGTCTTCTAGTGCCACTTTATCTACTAAAAGGTTTAAACATACAAAGCAATTTAAACAGGGGATCCATTTTGCAATCAGTTTATCAACATGTTTAAAAATAGAACTAGATCTATGCTTTTATGGGAGGTTGTGGCTACAGGACACCAATTTCCAGATTAAATTTCAGGACTCTGAATCAGAGTATGGCCGAAACTTCGATCCTCAGAATTATAACATCATGGGGCTGTTTTAACTCCTTATCTCCAGCAAGCTGCTCCCAACCGCTCCCTGTCGGAAACCTGTGCCGGTGAGCCGCTGGCAGTGGCTTAGGTGCATTCTTTTACGATGACTTCGACATAAAATTACTTTTTGGCAATTGCCAAAAACAAGTCTTTCACCGGAATTTCAGTCATAAGATGAAGAACTATCGAAATAGGTTCACTTGCTTTGACAGAATTATCAAATTATGTAAATGTCAAATTTAGATTTTGAACCAAAATAGGCCCCCGGCATAGTGGCTTTACCCAACTCGGATATAAACAGTTAAGTGACTTTGGCTGGAGAGAAAAACAATTGTATGTACAGACAAGGTCACACATTTTTAAAAAGTATAGAAATCCTGGACTGTGTTGCCCTTGATTGCCATAGATAAAGCACTTTTTTGACAAAATCAATGCAATGGCCAAAAAAAAAAAAAGTTCTCAGAACTATGATCCACTGCAAACCAATCAGACACAATGACACTTACCATATTTAAATGGCTTCCGCAAATGTTCTAAATCCTCTGGCAACAGCATAGCATCTTGAGCAGCCCTTGTACCTGAAGAGAAAGGATAATGAAATAATTATTTGGTAAGCCAGGGAGAGAGATATTGAGAGAGAGAGAGAGAGAGGGAGAGAGAGAGAGAGAGAGAGAGAGAGAGAGAGAGAGAGAAAGAGAGAGAGAGAGAGAGAGAGAGAGAACAGTTATAAAATACTATAAAATATCTGATTATTAGTTTCAACACAAGTTAACCTGCTCTTAAAGTTAAAGCCACCTGTCCAAGACAATTACACGTACGAATGACCACATCTCACTCCCCCCTTGTGCTTTTTTAAACATTAAAACAGCACTGCCTAAGACATCCACCTTTCTTAGACAACCACTTTTCTCCTCAACAATGGGTAGCTGATATGGACAATTTCGATTAAACAGAAAAAGAATAAATATACCAAACGTTAAAAGTATCTTTAGCACAGATACAACCCTGCCCCCACACGCCAGCTCACCTCTTCTTTTCCTTGCTGGAGTAGAAGGGCTAGGTGATATTCTTTGTGCAGCTGTGGCTGGAGATGCATTATTATTGGAAGGAGTCCCAGCATTATTGGCCGTTGCTATGGAGTCCTGTTGAGACTTGGCGACAGCTTCATTACTATCATTGGCACATGCAGATGGACAGTGGGATTCAGTGCCATTCCTACTCCCTCTTGCAGAAGAAGATTCACTTGTGGAGACAGTGTGGTTACTTTGTCCACCAGACGAGGACTCTGAATGTTTGTCAGTGGCATTACTTCCCTCTCCTGCAGACAGTGGTGGAGAATCTATTATCAGCTGGCCTTGTTCTCTGTCATCCACATCCGTGACCTCCTCGCATGTTGAAATTCTATTAATACGATCTGCATCATCAGTTTGTTTTCCATCATTGGTAATACTCTTACTGACAACAGTCTCCACACTAATGGACAAAAGAGATCCAGTACTGTTTTCTAGGTTTTTAGGGTCAACACTTTCGCTTTCCGTTTCATTCGAGGTTGGGGAGTTTTTCTCTTCATAGCAAAGCTCATTAGCTGTTGACTTAACCGTGAGCTCATTCCTTGTGACTTCATCTGCACCCAACACATTGGTTGTTGTCTCCTTAGTCCCATCAGAGTCCTTGATTTGATCCGACTCTTCTATACTGACAGCATTAGAAGAGCCAACCTCACCCAAGGTTTGGGCTGCAGCACTGTCCATTCCTGGTGATTGAGCTGAAACCTCCCCATCAGTGTCTTCTTCCATTTCATATCAAAGTCAGTTCAAAATCCTCTCTAAAAATTATAGTAGACTGGACCTGGAAAAAGATGAAAGAAACTTTAATAAAAATACAGTATTTTCTGAGCATACGTTTGGGCGGTGACACAGTCCTTATAAATGTTTGCAACCGTTGGAGTAACTGTGAATATATCCTGCAGAAGCAATGAATATAATACAACTTAAACTACAAGTACAAGATTGTATGGAAAAGAACTGTATGCTGAAGAAGCACAGAAAAGACTACCAATTTTTTTTAAATTAAGAAGGTTTACATCAGTATAGAAATATTTTCAAGTCCAAATAATTTACAGAATGAACTTAAGGCATAGGCTGCTATTCCTCATCTTAACTTATAAGACTGTTACTTGGTTCAACTGTTTTACTTTCACACGAAGACCCTACACCAATCTCAGTGATGGTGCAAGGGGAGCTGCTCTTTCGGAAACCCCAAGCCAACAGCAGCCCCAGTAGATATGTCAAGCTGCACAATAAGATTAAAAGTACATATATTCATCCCAAATGCCTCAAGAAAAGGACTAAAGAGTATTTTTCATGTTATTTAGAATTGAAGACAAGAGTAATGCTGCGCAGAGGTATAATATATGCACCCAAGATATTTTCTAATGCTCCCTATTTTCTTCAGTTCGAGATATAGATCTTTACAAAGATTGGATACATTGGATTTCATTGACATTCTTGATTGAGCACTACACCTAAATTTTTAAATTTAAATTTTAGTTTGGGGTGATATTTCATGGTCATTGATGTTTATACTGATATTGTCGATTTCATTGCAAGCACAACTACGAATAAATAATATTTTTGTCTTTTCCTCATTTAATTTTAATTTGTCCTTGAGCATCCATTTTTTAATAAAGACTAATATCATTGATACATCTGCCGATTCTATCTACATGAGATTGTGTACATTGTCAGTGGTAATGAATATTGCTTGATGGGCGGTAATTTTAAGCTGGAACGTAAAATATACTACAAACACGGATCTGAAATTTTACAGCAAAAAGAAGATGTGAGGAGCGCCTGCCTGACTGACGACAAAAACAGTGGCTCCTCTGAATTTAAAAAAACCGGAAGAAAATCACACAAACACTGTAATTTCTCTGGTTCCAGAAATCTGTTGGCATCTTACGCTTGCAAGTTGTAAGTTTGGCCTTTCTTCGGATTGGTTCATTATTGCCTTTCTCATCCTGGAGCAGGATAAAGGCCACGAACATGCACTTTCCACCTTTCTCTATACTGGGCTAGTCGCTTGATGTTTTCCAACTTTTCTGTAATCCATTTCCGTAACTTTTCTCTAGGTCCCACGTGGTCTTCCCCTTTATCTTTTACCATGTGGGTTCCAATCTAACACTTTCCTTGTATAAGTGCAGCTACTTGACTTCCTGAAAGTGTGTCCAATCGGATTGGTTGCCAATTTTAAAATTCATTTTTGTCCATTGGTATTCCCATAAACTATACCTAGACCTAGAAAACAATTAAAAAATTATGCCTTGGTGCAGGCTGATTTCCAGACCTACACGCAGTTAGCAGGCGATTGGAATTAACATCACAGTGTTCTGGGAAAGATGTGCTGCAAAAGAAGAGTTTACATTGCTGAAGAGATCTGACTTGACGAACTGTCCTATAGTATGGATCCTTGATCTACTATTCTCAGAACAGATGGAAGATTTTCATCCAGATTGAAACGGGAAAAAAAGCTTTTTGCTATTCTCACCCGGTGTGCCTTCACCTTCACCAGTGTAGCATCAACCGTGAACCACAGAATTCTTTTAATAGAATTCTGTGCCATGAGCAAACGTTCCAGCGTTCTTGCGTGCAATTTTGTCTGAGGGCAGGGAGAGAGAAAGAGAGAGAGAGAGAGAGAGAAAGAGAGAGAGAGAGAAAGAGAGAAAGAGAAGTAGCACGAGAACTTCCGGGCAAAACAAAATGGCGACCCGCGTAGTTCGGCTCGATTCGAAAAGTTAAATAGCCGTAGCATCTTACTTTTGGGTTTTAACATCATCTTTTTATCTTTATTTTTGTCAATTAGATCGTCCACACCGATAGACAATATTCAGAAAGAGACACAGAGAGAGAGAGAGAGAGAGAGAGAGAGAGGAGTAGATCTTACGAGAACTTCGGAGCAAAACAATATGGCGACCCGCGAAGTTCTGCTCGATTCGAAAAGTGAAATAGCCATAGCATCTTTGTAGACGACCAAATTAGCTTACTTTTGATTTATAGCGTCACCTTTTCTCTTTATTTTTGTCAATTTGATCGCCCACACCGATACGGCATCATACGGCGATAGACAGTATTCAGAAAGAAACAGAGAGAGAGAGAGAGAGAGAGAGAGAGAGAGAGAGAGAGAGAGAGAAGGAGTAGATCTTGCGAGAACTTCCGGGCAAAACAAAATGGCGACCCGCGTAGTTCGGCTCGATTCGAAAAGTAAAATAGCCAAAGCATCTTTGTAGACGACCAAATTAGCTTACTCAACTTACTGTCGATTTATAACGTCATTTTTTCTTTGTTTTTGTCTATTTGATCATCAACATCGATAGACAGTATTCCGAAATTAGGAAAAACAGATCTTATTTCCCATCGGGTGAGAATAGCCATCGCTGGCAATCGCTTTTATTCTCACCCCGGTTGAGGATAGCCACTTCCAGAAAAAAAAGAGTGTAAGATTTAGGCCTAAGGCAATGTTGGAAAAGATACCATTACCACTGATTTATCTCATTTGAGTTTCATTATTCATTCAAAAGAAATTTATATAAAATGACGATCTGGTCGCCTACAATTATTAAATTATAAATAAGCTTTTGAGGAACATCGTAGTTACAGGAACAAATGATCTAGATTTAGATCAAGATCTAGAGTCTAGTCAAAGTCAAACACGACTTGGGAAACAGTAAACTGACCTCAGTCCGACTCCCGATACTTGTAGAGCTATCGGTACGAACCATTAACTGTAGATTTTGATAGGAACTGAAAACTCAAGAAGGTAAACATTCTCATACTCATTCATAATTTGACCGACATGAATTTTCCAAACTTATTTTGCCATGAGCTTCACAGTTAAATTTGTTTCATCACCTGATGGCAGCCATTTTAGTTGCTGAAGGGGAGACAATTTATGGTGCCAAACTACCAAAATAATGGCAATGTGGCTTGTTTTTAACCAGTCTTTGTATCCTCCACAGTGTACCCTGAACTACAAAAAATAATGCAGAATCAGAGCCTATAAAGGGCTGTAATCAAAACAGAAACCTTACTGCAGGTTTTCTTGAAGATTCTTTTTTAGCACCAGGTAGAATCTAGATCTAGATATCTAGATCTGATTTAGTTTCACACATTCTTTCACATCGCTACAACGGCTTCCGGCTGTTAAAGACTGAAGGCAAGAAGGCGGGCAATAATCTCTCAATCTCATCTTTGAACTTCTGAAAGCAAAAAGCAGCAGACGCTATAGTATTAAAAAACCTGGTGTAGTAACGGAAATTCTTATCACTGTTACCTTGTTACAATACCTGTTACTCAAGCAGCCTTAGCTAAGCAAGCAAAGTTCTGTGTCTGCGCAAACATACAAGGGTAGTATGTGGCCTTCACTGAACATCGTTTACAAGTTGAGTTAACGAGAACCAGACTTTCTACCGTTTTTAATTTGGGAGTTATCTCTCTTGTTTATTTCGCTTGTGAATACTGGTTAGGATTTGTTAAAATCTTTCAGTAATATTCAATCAATAAATTTTGAAAAAGAACATTTATTTTTGGTACATAAAAATATAACCACATTATTTTAGCCCAATAGCCTATGACAATATCTTAAAATCAGTTATTATTACAAGGTACTTCCGATCCACCTTTTTTCGCCTTCCTCAAGTTCAAGTTCTTCCTCTTCCTTCATCTACCCAAACAAGCGGCGGTAAGCCGGCGGTTCTACTTGACCATAGGCCTAGACAGAGGATCACAGGCGTTGCTGCGCCGTTGCAACTTTCTTCTAACCTTATCTTCTTTGCTTTGTTTTTCCACCTGACGTGACTCAGCCGTTGCCCGTTCATCTCTTATTACTTCCCAATTACTTTTAACGAATGGCCTCCAAGGGAAAACAAGGTTTGTTATTTTAGGACCGAAGCCGAAGTGATTATTCGGACTCGAGTCCGAATATGAAAAAATGTTATTCGGACTCTGATTCTTGTCCAGCATGACATCACTTCCGACTTCCTGTGACTCGTGAATCCGGCTTCCTGTCCTGCCTCA
>NW_004797874.1:161114-164329 GCF_000002075.1 Aplysia californica | reverse complement strand
TGCTATTTCATACCAATAAAGAGGTTTAGTTGCTTTCTCTAAAGAACAAACTTGTGTTCCCGTATGATATTTTTTTTGTGTGTAAGACGATAAAACATGTGTTGAAAAATTCATTTCACCGGCTACTGACGCAGGTAGCGGGAGGGCGGGTTAGTGACCTCTGGGTGACCGGCCCGCCGTGACCCGGTCACTCCATCGCCGATCCAACTAAAAGAGCGGTGTTTGTACGCCGTGTGTAAACAAATGCCAGTTCTATCACTACTATGACAAACTATTACTAACATTATTTCATTTAGCTCTCAGTTAAGACTATTATTTTTAAAAAGATACTACTCTGGCAAGTGAATTCCTTTCTGAATTTAGATTACACTTGTCTAGAGTTTTGGTGAAGATATGCGTGCAAACTCTCAATATTTAAAAAAATGGAACAATAACAATCCCCGTGGGAGCCTAGAAAAATCGGCCAGCGCTCTGGGGTAGGTCACGAACGGTGACTCTTACATGCACAAATTATTTTCTATCATCGTATTAGCCTACATGTAGGCCTACCAGTTTCCAACACCCAGGTAGGCCTAAGAATAAAAATCCATTGCATTCTCAGACTGGGTGAGAGTAATATTCATTTTCTTCTCACCCGGGGTGAGAATAACAATATAATATTATTCTCACCCCGGGTGAGAATAAAATGGATATTACTCTCACCCCGGGTGAGAATAATATTATATTTTAATTTTCATCCCGGGTGAGAATAACGACAGCCGTATACAAACACATGTGGAGAGAGGACTTCCGTAACGAGCAACCACTATTACATCTAGAGACCCCTCTCCGCTTACCGGCACCTCAGTGTTACATAATGACTCTTTCTGGAAGTAAACTTTTGTATTATCATAACTTGGGCTCTTTCAAAAACATCGACTCAAAATTTTGTTTCGTTGAGAAGTCAGCCTTTCCTGCCAGTGTGGGGTGAAGTTTTTAGTCAGATAGTGTATAAAGAAGACCCCTAACCGAGACTTGACGCATGTCATGGCATGCGCCCCATACCGGCACCTGTGGGGTTATCTGGGAGTCAGTCGCCCCATACCGGTACCCTCTACCCCCCCCCATACCAACACCCTCAAATTGAAGCACATTTAGAAATCTAGCTCCTTAGGGGCAAAGACGAACTCCTTTGTGTAAACCCCATACCGGACCCTGTGGAGTTCATGCACCCTATACCGGCAATTTGAAGAATTTTCAACTGCTTAAAGAGATAACTGGGCGTTTGAAAAGAGGAAATAAGCAAAGACGAACTCCTTTTGTACAGTGGGCCTAAAACAGAACTAATGTTTATTGACATACTGAAAAGAACAACCGCCAGAACAGACTCACATACATCTTACTCACAAATAGGTACATGTATGTTTCATTTTACTCTTCCACACATATCACAAACTCATATATGAACATCTTCTTACTCACACACAAGTACATGAATGCTTCATTTTACTCTTTCTCACATATCACAACGAACTCATATTAACATCTTCTTACTCACGCACAGGTACATGAATGCTTCATTTTACTCTTCCACACATATCACAACAAACTCATATGAACATCTTCTTATTACGCACAGGTACATGAATGCTTCATTTTACTCTTCCACACATATCACAACAAACTCACATGAACATCTTACTCACACACATGTACATGAATGCTTCATTTTATTCTTCCACATGTATCTCAACAAACTCACATGAACATCTTACTCCCACTCAGGGCACACAAATGTAAAATGCTTTAGTTCACTCTTTGACATCTCGCTCAACACAGCACTCTTTCGACCACAACACCCCTTATATGATACAACCACAACACCCCTTATGATGCAACCACAACTCACACATGTCACAACTCACCCATCCATCTTTCTCACCCCGCCCCCACAATTGTAACACGGATTTGGATCTCTCAAAACACTCATCTGCGGAGCGGTCATCGTCGCAAACCAATCCCACCTCCTTTTCATCCTCTTCCTCCTCCTCACTCTCTCCTTTTCTTCTTTTTTGCTTCTTCATCTTTGCCTGTACTTTTATCTTCCTTCCCTTACTCCCACTTCCCTTCCCAGTTGTTTCTTCTTCTTCCCTGCTCTCTGCTTCTCCAACTTCGTTAACCTTTTCTCCTCTTTTCTCTTCTTCCTTCTCCACCCTTTTCTCTCCCTTTCTCTCTTCCTCTTTTCCACTTCTTCCTTTTTCTTCTCTTCTTCCAATTTCTTTGTCTCCTCCCATGCTTTGTACTTTGCCCCTAAAACATACTTAGGGGCCTGAGCCCGCTTCTCTGTGTTGAAACCTTAGAGTTCCAGCCTGCTGGTACGGGCAGGTTGACGAACGAGGTGGCAGGAATGAGTTGATTGTACAAATCAAGGTACTTTTGTATGCACCCTCGTTCTCCTTAGGTTCGATTTTGTGCCAATGGCGACGGCGGACCCGATGCATGTCTGATGCCATCCATCCAGTGGCAATGGCGTGATCAATTAGCTTGCCAAGGACAAAGCAAAAGTTTGTCCTGAGGCAGTTTTCGGGGGGCTTGGGGTGTCACCAGAGTTTCATCTTCCAATGGTCTCAATGCCTGCTCAGGCAGACAATAGTCATGGTCCTGTTCATCCACAGGATCCCGAGCTGGTATTGAAACCAAAGGTAGCTGAAACTTTGCTGCAGGATACAGGAAGTCCTCAGAGGTACATTCGATCCCTGAAAATTCCAGACCTGTGGTCGAAAAGTCTAGGGCATCAACTGACCACTCACAACTAGTAGAGACAAGGGCAGTTGGGGGAGGGTCAGCAAGTTCTTCTTCTGAAACAGAAGCAGTAGGAGCAGGAACAATATCACAACATGTGGAAACAGTGGCTGGAGGAACATCATCACAACATACATTGTGGACAGAGGAACACCATCATCATCATCACATACAACGGGTGGAGGGAAGGGATAGAGTTTCCTTTATATTAAATATGTTTCAAAAATTAAAAAAGAAAAATCCAAAGTCGCTCATTTTCTAATGAATCTGTGTCTAAATAGATCTATCTAGATACATAGAACTAAAAAACCTAAAGTACTAAGATGCCATCCATAGACCGTCAAGAAATAACTATTTTTCAAGTCACGTGTATGTAAAAAAAATATTGGATGCCTTCGTCAAATCTGGGCGCCCCTTACCGGCACCCCCCTACC
>NW_004797874.1:132441-159162 GCF_000002075.1 Aplysia californica | reverse complement strand
GGGGGGGTTCAAATCGAAGGCCCAGCCGGATCTCTTGTCCGATCGGCAAGCAGTGATCAAAACTTCACACCTCTCAATTGCTATCCTGTCTGATAATGACATGCAGTCTTACTAATTACTTATCCAATTACCACCAGTGTTTGCCTTTCATAGGACAACTGTTTGACCTATTAAAAACAGAAACGTTTGAACATCCTTTGCTTCCACCCATCGGTGTAACAAGTACAGTCAACCAATGCCACCCTTCACTGCCGTCATTGTAACAATGATTCGAGGAACTCTTTTCTCGGCTGGCCTTACGATCAGGGCGGCAGGCATTGGTCAATCTAATTTCACACCTCTGGCTTCTGGCTACCCAGGAAAGTTACCGTAGTGGCCAGCTACTCGAGCACTCTCACGGGTGGCTGTGAAATTTCACACCCACACTACACTGACGATCTGCATTGCTCAGGGCTCACATGATGGGGTAACATCTACCCCCAAATTGCACCCCTACTCCCCTTCCTCGCCCAGCGGCATGGTTAAAGTTTAGAGCCGGAGGAACCAAACTTGCGAGTTTTGTTTCAAATCAGGGCTGAGCTGGCAAAGCATTTTCCGTCTTTAGTCTTAGACTGGTGAAACCCTCGGAAGGGAGCAGATTTTTCTTTCCGTTTCCGCGTTGGACAGGTGTCCGGTTTATACAGGTAATTAAAGAGGAATATATCAAGGGGGGAGTGGGGAGATTCCGTTAAGACAGGTTTCTGTTAAGGCAGGTTCGACTGTACTTAAGTTGTTTGGAAGCGCTGGTTTGCCAGGTTTTATAAGGTTTCTTACCAAATTCTCACCGCGATTAATTCTAGCAAAATACATTGTATTATTTTAGGGAGGACGAATTCCGCAACGAGTGACCAATATGAAACAGAAAAGAATAGAGAGTTGTTAGGTTTAGGTTTAGGGATAGGGGTAGAGGCATGGGTAGGGTCTGGGTTTGGGCTTGGGGTAGGGGTTGGGATAGGGGTATGGGTAGGGGTTGGGATAGAGGTATGGGTAGGGGTAGGGTCTGGCCCGGGGTAGGGTGAGGGGTGTCTTTTCTTGTGTTTGTTGAAAGTTGGGGGTTGGAATGGGGTTAGGGTTTGGTGTAGGGGTAGGTCTCCTCTTTATTGTGTTTGTTTAGGGCTATGGGTGGGTTGTTGGGATAGGGGTGGAGGTAGGGGTAGGGGTAATAATAGGTCTCTTTTTTGTTGCGTTTGGTAGGGTTAGGTGTTTTCTTTATTGTGTTTGTTCAGGGTTAGGATTTGGTGTAGAGGTAGGTCTCCTCTTTATTGTGTTTGTTTAGGGTTTGGGGTAGAGGTGGAGCAGGGTTAGGGGTAATAGTAGGTCTTTTTTTTTTTGTGTTTGTTGAGGGTTAGAGGTGGGGGTGGGGTGGAGTAGGGTTAGGGTTAGGTCTCTTCTTTATTGTGTTTGTGAAGGGTTGAGGTTTGGGGTAGTGCAGGGGTAGAGTGAAGGTCACGGATAAGGGTAGGGGTGGGGTTAAGGTTTGGGGTAGGGGTAGGTATCTCCTTTACTTTGTTTGTTGAGGGTTATTTATTAGGCTGTCCCGGAAGAATTATGCAAATTTAGATGGCCAAATTATGCAAAATAAATGCCAAATTATGCAAAAATTATGCAACTTACCATAACACCATTCGCGACATGTTTTACACTTTTTCAACACGAATTTTCATGCTTTTCATGTTTTATGTACAGAAAAAATTTAAAACAGAACATATCAGTATCAGTAATTTGTTGAGTATTTGAAAAGAAAACAATGCACATCAGTAAAAAAAACCAAAAAAAAACAACCCAAAAATATAATCTCTGTAAAAAAAAAAAGGACATCTGGATCTCTGATGCTGGCACATTACTAAAACCAGGGACACCTGTCTAACATGAAACATCAGCAGACATAAGAACAACAACTTTTGATGGATTGAAAAATTGAACATGCTCAAGGAACAAAATCCCAACCCATAATAACCATGATCTTCTAACAAGGGAAATAACCAACTTTTCACTTAAATGAGACTTAGTACGGTGATTATTTCCCTTCAGTCACATGGCGAGGCGTTAAATAATTGTTTTGCGAAAAAACGCAGGGAATGCAAAATTATGCAAATGTTGCAGAATTACGCGAAAAAACGCGGCCGCAAAATCGCATAATCCTACGGGGACATATTAGGGTAAAGGGTAGGGGTAGGAACTAGGGGTATGTCTCTTCTTTATTGTGTTTGTTTAGAGGTAGGGGTATGGGTAGGTCTCTTCTGTATTGTGTTTGTTAAGGGTTAAGGTTGGGGTAAGGGTAGGGTTCGGGTTAGGACTCTTCTTTATTGTGTTTATTGAGGTGGTCGCTCGTTGCGGAGGGTAGGTTTTCTTTTCTTATAGGGTAATTGGTGTGGTGGGAGTGGGTTCAGTGGGGGGGCTTGCCTCCTTTATTAAGGTAAATTTTAGGGTTAGGTTATTTTTTTCCCATTTTTTTCTTTTGTTCAAAACACTTGCGAAATTAAATCCTTCTTTGTATAATTTTTTTGTTCACCCCTTACCCCGACACGGGTGCTTGGAAAAAAACCACAAACAAAAGAAGGTGCCGGATGGAGAAAGCAGCACTTGTCCACGGTTGCTACTCAAAAATCGGAAGTTGTTTCTTTTATATGCAAATGAGGCAGAGTCGACCCAGAAATTTACTTTTTTTTCTTTCTTTTTTTTTTAAAAAGCCGATCGCATCAGCTGTAGAAATTTTGTGAAGGAACCTCGACAAAACCCTTCAAAGTAAAAAATAATTGCGTTTTGGGAATTTTGAAAGGTAGTACACTCCCACTTCACTCAAGTAGGTTTATAAGAACTTTTTTTTACCCACTTGTAACACCAGCTGTTTGGAATAGTGGTAATGCTGCTGGACTACTAATCATGTTTGCTTCCCTCACTCACAGGTTCGAATCACAGTCACTGATTTTTCTAAACATGTCATATTATTGTGTATACTTTTAGATGTTAACATGTCACTAATAATAGATCTACCCTTTCGAGGTGAAGAGACAAAGGAAGGCAAGAGGAATACAAAGTAACACAAGCTCAGTTTACTTTCTTTACTTTCTTTATTGCCCAACCAAATACTTAACCCTATCTTTTACATAGCCCACTCAAAAGTACCTTCTTTACTGCGTAGCTTGGGGTGGTCGCTCCTTACGGAAGTCCTTCCCATGCGGATAACTTGAGAACGACAGATGTACGCCATTGGCTGATATTTATAGTAACAGCTATCTTGTTTGACGTCATTTAGGGATTCCCACTTTGTTGTTGTTCACGGTGGCAACACGACCGCAAAGCACTATTGCAGTATTTTTAAAGCCTGTAGCTTACAGTTACAGTGGCGTGGTGGAGGAGTGGTTATTGTGCTTGTCTCCAAAGCAGAAAGTCCAGGTTCGAGCCTCGGTTCGGCCGCGGATTTATTTTTTTCGCCCCTCCTGCCCACCCACCTGTAATGGGTACATGACTTCGAGTTGGAGAAGTAAAGGACAAATTTTAAATTTTTGGAGGTTTGAGAGTAAGGAAAGAACATGCAGCGCAGAGAAAACTTGAGCGCTAATGACACCAGTTTGTGACATTGTCTTTGTTTTTTTTAATGCAGTGACCTCTGCAATGTAAATAAAGCTAAATTGTGTACATTTAAACAGGGTGTTTTAAAAACATTTTTTTAACAAATTAACCAAGAGGTGAAATCAATTTACAGCTTTAGTTTTTGCAGGGTTCAAAATGTTACTGATGTGATAATTTTAAAAAGATTTAAACCCACATTGCAATCTCAGTGAATTTAGTCTAGAGATTTATAATTGAGATGTATAGCAGTGCACTGCTGATGCCGACAAATCACCTTTTTCTTATTCACAACTGTTTCGAAATATAAAGAGCATTTTGTCAGCATAACCATTTAAAAAAGGTGTTCTTCTGAAATTTGAATTCTAATTTATTAAAAAACTAGTCACTGTTTAATTTTGATTTTTTCATACAGTTCTGGAGTTGAAAAGCGTGTTATCTGGTAAATAAAAGGTTCTACAACTGAAGTGTTACTTTTATTATTTATTTCAGAAGTCAATTCTGCTCGAATTCGACTTGATGCAACCCTACAGCACTTGGTGGATAGAAAAGAAGATGGGTATGTCTTGATGCTTACTTTTTTTGTGTGAAGGCTTTTGTGTTCTTATAGTTCTAGACTACTTGAGATACTGAACTGATTTCTGCTTTCCTGAGCACAAATGGAGTGAGGATGCAAATTCATTTTTTAAAATGCCTGGAAACAAGCTCCATCAGGGATTGGTACACCTGTCTGCTTAATTGGCAAATGGTTATGTCAAGGCTGATGCCATTTTTGAGTCAAAATAGACATTGAACAGTGAAGAGTAATCACTCTTCCTTTCTGTAGCTATGTGACTATTTCTGTTCAGACAGAGGAAAAGTGACGCACAATAATGTTTTTACTCTGCACTTCAGTCTTTTCCTCTGAGTGGGATGAATGCTTTTAAGAATTTATGGAACAAGTAGTAGATGGAGGAGAATTTGAAAACGTTCCTCTTGTATTTGAAATTGGAAGATCTTGTATTTATAAAGTCTCATTCAAACTCCAAAATTTGTTCACAAGTTCAACACTCTAGGTTTTAAAAAAATCTCCTCTAAATTGTTTTTTAAACTGTTTTGACATAAATGTGTCAGGTTGCGAATTATTCCATGCTAGGACTAGAAAGAGAGTGAGAGAGTCATAGTTATTCATGTATCCTGCAATGTGCATGTTTATGTAGCTTTCGTTTAAAAGAACAAGAGTTTTTCACAGTGTGGAAACTTGTGTCAGAGCAGTCCGGTATCCTTATGATTATTATTTTGAAGGGTAAATGAAAGTAATTATGTCCATTTTCATGAATTTCATCCTCACAGCCAATCTCAGAGTGAAGGAGAAGGGAGTATGCCCCTTCCAGATTCTAGGTAAGTGGATAAAGAGACGTGTGGAAAGAAGTGTCTACCTGAAAATTTCTACTCTTGTTGGACCTTTCCTCATACCTGCAGTGTATTTTAAATGCACTGGATACAATTTCCTCCCTTTTTAAATTAAAATTTCATATATTCAGTAAGATGTTTTTTTAAAAATATTGTTGTTTATAAGCCTTCACAGACTTCAGAAATGGAGAGCTGTTTCAAAGTGAAATAACAATCTCTCATCATAGTAGAGAATCAGGGAATCTGTATGGTGTTTCAAATAGTCTGTGTTTCTTGCAGTGTGAGCAACGGTTGTTCTGATTTAAGGTCATCTTTAATTAATGAATTCCCTACTTCGTTAACACTGTGTAAAGAAATTCAATTTTGTGTACAAATATGTTCCGTTGTTATTTAAATTGACCTCCCTTTGCAGTTGCCATATCAATGTATTCTCACATTACAGTGGAACTCTGATTCAACGAAAGGAGTTGGATTCCCCGTTTTTTTAAAAATTAATGAAAATCAATAAAAATAACTCGGAACACATAAATGAACAAACTTGGATTCAATGAAGTCACTTGCAGAGTGAACAGTCCACACTGACGTGGCTTCACTCATTTTTCTCCCACAACAAACCTTATCTGTTCCTGGAAACCCTCCATTGCACATGCATACTGAACCATTATTCGCTTATCCTATTGTTTATATATTATGCGATTAATCAGTGGCCTCCTTTCAGACCAACACACGCGTTGTTAGCACACACACATGTCTTAGTGTATGTCAGGGTTGGTCAGTTATTTTTTCCAACGGCTATGGCCTATATTACACATAGCTGCCACTTTCCCGCTTAACAGCGGAAACTCCGCTTCATCTAGCTTTTCCCGCTACTTTTCTCCTTACTCCGCTGGACCGCGCTCGGTTGCAAATTGCGATACTTTTTTACACGCGGAAAACACCGAACCGGGAGAGAGACGAAAACGCAGCTTGCTCATGTCCGCCCGTAGCTTTCTACTTCCGTTCTTCTAGGCCTAGCGCTAGTTTCACTTTGTTTATTGTGGAGCAACACAGTGTCGATCGGGCATCGGGACGTTAGCACGCCGAATTGTCATTGAAAACGGCGGAAATTCGAGAGAAATTGATGCAGAATGCAAAAATAAAAGGAGCTTCGCTTGCTGCACTTTGCGTTTGGTGCGATACAGAAATCGCGGCACTTGTGTACAATCAAACATTGCCATATGCTCAACATAGCACCATAACTTGTTCAGCCAACAAAATGTTATAATAGATGATAGATGACACAGGCCTGCGTTTGAAGGAATCAACCTTTTTGCACACTGTTTACTTGGTAGAGTTCATTGTTCAATGTAATGTATTTTCTTGGAATTTTCCAGCATTTTTCTGGTATGGCATCAAAGAAACTAAAATGCCTCTCGTTTGAAACCAAACTACTTTTGATAGAGAAAGTTGAATACATTATATATTACTTGTTCGGTGCCTATAATTATCTACACAAAACCTTGTGTTTTCTAAAACGAAGACTTGGATGTAAATAAATTGAAGGTCAAGCTGGACGACTTCGTTGAATCTGAGTTCCACTGTATATTGTTGTATTTCTTGTATGGTTGAAGGGAACCACTGTTAATGTTTTCCTTTCTCTCTTTTCTATTTTTTCTGTCCCCTTATTATCATACAACTCAATGCTGATGTCCCTCATGGATCTTTGTGATCCGTTCTTGAGCTTATTGCTTTTGGGAAAAATATGTGCATTATTTATATTGCTTCTGTGTACAGTCAAACCTGCCCTGATGGCCACCTGTACAAACGGCCACTTTCCATTTCCCCCCTTGCGTTTTTTCTATATAATTTAAGTGTGTGAAACGGGCACCTGTCCAACGCGGCCGCGGCCACCATATTTTAACACACAACCCCTATCACACTAAGCAATAACACCTGTCTTAGACGGCCACCTTTGTGACTCCATTACGTTTTGTCATTGTGCATTGGCCCCTGGCGTTGTGGGCGAGCCGTCATAATTCAATCCCTGTCGTTGTTGTTCGGTAGTCATTCCAACCGATCAGGTTGCGTAGGCCCCTCCCACTGTTGACCAATAGCTACCAATTTTCAGCTGCTGGTGAGGTAAGCGTGTGATCCCTCATAACCCATAAGCCCTGCCCAGAACTCATGCACAAATCATAAGTGAGATGAGTGGTCACTGTTTACCCAGTCTGTAACAAAGTAACAAAGGATGTCAACATAAACTTGTGACAGAAGCGTCGCTCATTTACTCTGAGTGGTGGCAACCCATGTGTTTGTTTTAACATGGCACTCGCTCTTCCTCGTCTGATACATTTCGTTTTATTGTCACCCTTGTGCAAAATCAGCAACAAAGTAAAAATTACAAACAAAATATAAACCAACAACAACAACAACAACAACAACAACAACAACAACAAAAACAACAACAATGCGGCTACTTTCGATTGTGACCTCAGATGGGAATGGTTTGTTTTCTTCATCTTGATCAGTTCTGCCTAAGATGGCCACCTGTCTTATACGGCCCCTTTTCCCCTTGACAATGGGTGGCCGTCTTACACAGGTTTGACTGTAGTCTCTGTAGGGTACTCTTCATTTTAAATTTTCAACAGAATTTCAGCTTCTCCAAAGAAGTCAGCCTCAAAACCAAACAGGAAAAGGAAAAGGAGAGATGACTCGGGGGAATATGATGGTATAGGTGAACAGCGTGAGTAGTCATTTTTTATTTGTTCTCAGTCAGTGGTTTTTAATTTGATTTGATTAGAACACCATTTCACCATAAAGTAGCAACGCCCATGGAAAGAGAAAGTCTTCAGTGTAATCTTTTTTATTGCTGCCTGAGAAAGAACTGTCTTGGTTCTAAGCATTGTTTTTATCTTTTTTAACCATTTGTCCAGTAATTAGAAAGTTACAGGGTTTTAATGGGCGTCAATACATTGGTTTACCCACTTAAAGAAAATTATTCTTAAAAAGTGGACCACTTTACAACAATTTCTGTAAGATTTTCAACCACAATTAACCGGAGAATTTGAATGAGACTTGGCAACTCACTGTGTTGTTTTATGAAAAAATTATGATTAGGAATGGAGTCCACAGACTATTATTTTGAGAAAGCGGGTTTGGTGAGGAGAGTATTTAATCTATTACACCTGTTTCATGAGATCTTTAAGAGTGTGTCGGAAGAAAGAGTAGGTGATGTCAACAATTTTTTTGAGGACTTTAAACAATGCCCGCCATAAAGTATAGTTCAATTTAAACTTAAATGTGGGGACTTTCGTGGCCTAGAGGTTAAGGTGTTGGCCTCTCATTCAAAGGTCCCGGCTTCCAATCCGGGTAGCGACCGAAGAATTTTCTTCTCTAAATTTGTCTCCTTTCACCTCATTTCCTGCTCTCAAGCAATATTCTGTCGTCTGCTTTCGTCTCCTCTTTCTGCCCCCACCCCCACACCTCCTTTGCCCCTTCCTCTGGGCTCCTGATTCTTTCTGCAGCCTTTCTACTGCTACTCCTTCGCTTCTTCTTACTGCTGTCTTTCAGCCACGCCCCTGTTCTTCTGGTAGGAAAGATCTACACCTAGCCTTCTTGGACAAGGGCGAAAACTCTCGGAGGGCCCGTGTGCAAGTTGCGCACGTTAAAGATCCTTTGGTGGTCTAAAATCGATAAGAGTAAGCTTTGGCCGCCACCCGGGCAAAATTCAAAATTTCCTACCAACTGAAAATATTAGGTGTGTCCTGCGCGCTCATATGACCTTATGCAGTTGCGAGCGCCATAAAACACTTTATAAAAACAAAAAACTTAAATGTGGGATATGACTTGAGTGATCATGCAGGGATTAGTAGGCTGCACACATTTGTCGAGGACATGTATAGAAATGGTTGATCTCTTGGCACAGCTGTTCTGTGTTTATAGTGGATGTTGTATTTTTTCATGACTGTATGAGTGTACAGTTTAAACATTGGTCCCTGTTTTGTCCTTTCAGAGACTGTGATAATGAAGCTGTTTGACCGTAGTGTGGACTTGGCTCAGTTCCCAGAGAGCAGTCCGCTTTATCCAGTGTGCAGAGCTTGGATTCATAACAGACCTCATGACAAAAGCCTTGGCACTTTAGCTGATAGGGCGTCGTCCCCAGATGTGAAAGTAAAAGAAGAAGAGGTATATTGACCACCGACTAACTAAGAGCACCAGGAGGTGTCAGTATTATTTGCCTACGAGAAGAGCTGGTAGCCGTTGATAGATCTAGTTTGTGTGGTAAACTTACAATAGCTTGCGATTTGTTTGTCATGCTGAATCTTTGCAGGTTGACATCATTTTATTGAAATCCAGGAATCCAGCTTTCTTCTAGTCTTTGCTTAAACAAAGGATATCCACTTGCAGATTTTCTTTTATTTACTGTGTAATCAGGAGACACCAATTTTATAAGTACACTTAGCCCAGGAAGCGATCCTAACGAGGAACGCATTGAATGTTTGTTTCGTGATTTGCTGGAATGTTGTATTTTTAATTCTAAAGATCAGTTACATTATAGTTTAGTACAATGAAAATAAGTTTGGTTGTACTAGTTTTCTTTTCCTGACATATTTGCATTTTTTTTCTTGATCATTTCATTTTTTTTTTGGTAATGAGTTAATAAAACATGATGGTATTTTAGTTATTATTTCCCCTGCCCTGAGAATCAAGGGCAAGTATCCGCAATCCCCAAAATGTGAACGGGTGAATAGTGAAAGACTTATTGTGGGTTGGATGTGGTTAACTGATCAGAAATAAATTTTTGGAAATAATGTTCAGTTTCCTTGCTCATAAAAACGAATCACTTTATTCTGTCCTGTAGAACATAATCTGTATTGCGACCAAAAAAGTGTCAAATTAAGTCTCTATTATAATCTGTGCCTTGAAATAGAAAACTAGCTCTCTTTTTTTGTTGTGATTCTGTTAGATTCATTTAGATCTAGATAACAGATCCAGATTGCGTATAGAATACTTATAAATTATCTAAGTTGTGTTGATGTGGATGTATGATATAAAGACTAGCCTTGAACCTAAATTTGATCTAATTTTGATCCCTTTGTCTGTGTTAGTTGTGGGTTGTCGATTCCCTCCTAAGAGGTGGACAATCTTATAGAAAACTTCAAATAGCCAAAAGTTACATCTATGATTTGTGCACTGCATGAGGCGCGCCCCCCCCCCCCCCCCCCCAAAAAAAAAATTAAAAAAATAAAAATTTCATGGTTTTGGATCTAAGCTTTGTAAAAGGACGACCAAAGTTGTAACAACTGGTTGTGGTGTCTTGATAACGTCAATTAAGTTTTCTCAATGTACTCTTACTTCAGCAGATCTTCATATAATATGTGCGTCCAAATTTGTGCTCGAATTGTATGTTTTCCTTTGTTTGTCAAACACTCCACTGACATTAAAATACTGCGATGTTTATAATGTATTCGCATTGTTTTGTACTCTTTTTTTCAGAGGAGTGATAGTTATTCCGATGTGTATGAATTGCCACTGCCCATAAAGTCGGAAGATGGCTGTTTGTATGATCTGCGTGTACCCGAAGCTGTTCCCCAGCCAGACGAAAGATTAAACATACATGCTGTGAGTGTGCTGTGTCATGGGTTGGGCTGTGCTGGGTTATTTAATTTTACAGTTTGCTGTCTCAGGTTTTTGTTGTTGTTGTATTTGACTAAAGTGA
Organism: Aplysia californica; assembly: GCF_000002075.1. Lineage (NCBI taxonomy): Eukaryota > Metazoa > Mollusca > Gastropoda > Aplysiida > Aplysiidae > Aplysia > Aplysia californica. The sequence goes on along the minus strand of NW_004797874.1, from coordinate 148,463 downwards.
CTGTGGGGGGGGGTGTTGATGGGCGCACTCAGGTGGTTTACTCCTTTTTTTCTATCAAACATCTGTTGCCCTTATTTATCCCCCTTTTTTCCCTTTGTATGTTACCCTCAAGTAACAACTCTAATCTTCAGCACTCATGTAACTTGTTTGAGTGGCAAGTGCTGTAAAACTCTCACTTGCACTAAAATGACTTCTTCTGATTTATGGTTTTTGAAAGCTCTTTTTAACTCAGTTTCCTTTTCCTTCTGCATGGCTTGTTAGGTTGATTGTCGGTTGCTTTTGACTAGTGTGTTTTTCCCTTCTGTTTCTTTCCGTCTACTGTATTTTTTGTTTAATTTGTTGTGTCACATGTGGCTTTATACTGTGAACTTGATCACACTGTCTCTTTCTTTCATGTCTTTGTGTAAGTGTCTGCATACATGCATACATTCTATTTTCATGCATACTTTTTGAATTTTGTTTATATGTGCCCAAGTCAAATTATGCGGAGCCTTATTTTTGTTTTGTTTTGTAAGCGTTATTCTCATATTGGTGTTGTGAATCCCAGATATAAACTTTCTGTCACGTTCATAATTTAGTCTTCAAAAAAGAAAAGGCTTCAGAGATGACTGGGTAAATTTTTTTTTATGCCTCTTTCCAAACATGACATGCAATTATGCTTCTATTGCATCTTTTGCTAAATGATATTTCATTTTTTTTTCAAGGATCCCCTGTCTGCACCTCCAGCAGAACATCTTTTGCTCAATCATATGGCCAGGTGGAAGGAAGTGAGGAACAGGTAAATATTTGAAGGGTAAAAGTGTGTAGTTGGTGGCTGCATGGTCTGGTGTGGCCTGCTTATTATACTTATTTTTTAGTACATGTTCAGTGGAGTTTTAACTGAACAGAGTGAATCCGAAAACAGTGGTAATAACATTCTTGATTTTTTTTTCTTCATTATTTGAGCAATTTGTCTTAGCGAAGAACATGGCTGAACTGAAGCAAAACCGGCAATTCTGCAGCTTTAGGTTTAAACAGACTTCACTGTATTACTTTTTTTGCCGATCTCTTCTTGAACGTTTTGGTGTTATGCCTGGTGTTTTTTCAGTCCCTGTTCAAGGTTATGCTGAAAGCAGAAACAGCCATAGGCTGTGCTTTTACAAAATAAAACAATGTTTTGTTAATGACTTTGATAAAATGCACCAGTCCATTCCAAATTTTGACACTAAACATGTTATGATTAAAGCAGCCTGCTTCCTGCATGCCAACATTTGTGTCATGCATGCTTTAAAAAAAAAAAAAAAACCCAACTTGTGAATGATAGTGCTTGAATATGTAATAGGCTGCCATGATGTATTAGGGGTGGAAATTTTCCGTAAATTTTTGGAAATCCATAATTTGATTTGTTCTATCATTTTTCGTAAGTGTCCTTTCAATGGTGTGTCATTCTACCCTGTGTACTAATCCTCTATTGAATAAGTGTATTTATCCAAATCTGTTTAGCCCGCGAATAGTTCAGTAAATTTTGGACTGATCAGTTTCCATCCCTGGTGTATGTCCTTGGGGATGGGTGGGTGCTGTGAATGAACAGGGTTAGCCAAAGGTAATTATTGATATCATTGAATAATGTGAGCTTGCGGAGGGAAGGGATACTCAATACATGATTTTGAACCTGCACTTTATGTTTGAATTTAATACGTTATAAATAGTCAAAGCAAACATAAGTCGATTATCTTTTATTTCTCCCACAGGTGGCATGAAGCAAGCGTGATGAATGAAATGCAGTATGCCAGCAGTATCCAGGTGCTGAAAGAAATGTTTGAGAGGAACATGGCAGACAGTATGTGATGAATGGATGCTAGTCTTCTAGTGCAATTTCCTCACTGTTGTAGGAATAATGAGTAATTCTGTTGCTTCTTCCTTTCAGTATGAGTAAAAGAAGTGGAGTTACTCAGTTTCATTGCTACGCGGAAGATACATTGTCTTATGGCAAACAGTTTGTGACAGATAGATGCTAGCGTTTGTTATAAAAATATGTTGTTTCTTTGCTGAAAGTCTGTGATGGATAGATGTGGCAATATGTTTTTTCTTTGCACAAACTGACGTATTGGATGAATGCTAATGTTTTGCCTGTATGGTATATTGTTTCATGGCAGGCGATATTGATGAAGGCAAGGTTTTGCTGTACTGTATATTTTGATATAAGAAACAGTAGTGTATGGTTGGTGGATGCAAGTGGTATATTATCTGCAAGCTGTTCAAATGTTCTAAGGTCAGAAAGAAACATTTCTCAGCAGGAGAGGGAATAAAAGTTGAGTTTTTCTTTAAAATTTCACCTTCATTATGTATCTCTTGTATATTATTATTATTTTTTCAATGTTTAGAATTTGATTTGCCACAAAATATTTAATGAGCAATTGCAACTGATACCACAGATTAAGAAACGGAAATAAAACGATATTTCAAAATTTTGGGCTTAGTAGGCCTACATTTGATTTGAACAGCTGGCTGACGATATACATTTCTTTTAGCCCCTTCAATGCCACATTGACATACCTGGTACGGGACTTCTTGGAAGTGCGCAATTTTCCAGATCTTAACAACATGGAATGCAAGACCCATCTTGTAGAAATGGTAAAAGTATCGGGTACTAGAATGGTCCTACATTAGAAGAAATGAACCCAACTTTTGGAGCAAACTGATCAACAGGAAATGGATGTAGAAATCAGAAATTAAAAAAATGGAAGTGGATTGGACATGCCTTTGAGAAAACATTACCCACCAAGCCTTATGACGGAATCCACAAGGAAAGACAGAGAAGAAGGCCTTAAAGTTCTGGGAAGAGGGACTTGCATTTGTAGATTTGGACCTAAAGAAGATGAGATATAACTGGACAGAGGTGGAGACTATAGGCCAGGACAGAAGTAGATAGCAAACTTTTGTTGGTGGTCTATATTCTGGCATGAGAAAGGATGATGTTAACTTGAGCATGCATATGAGGGAATGTGTTCTTTTGAGAGAGGGTTAGGGACAGAGTGAGAGAGTGCATTTATTTGTGCACCATGTCGCAAAATATTTCTCCACAAATCATTTTGACCGCCGGTAATAGATTTTCTTTTTAAAAGCATATTGTTATTTAACTGTTTGATTTTTTGTCAGGGCAATACTATTGCTGCTACCATGCTATAAAAGTGTAAGCTATTATCAGAATTGCAGTAGAGAAATGTCGCAGCAAATTTGCCAAGTTTAATTTTAGGCTTTTCTGACTTTGAGATTTTCCTGTAGTTGACATTTCGTCATCTCAGAACTATTTTGTCCAAAGTGGACTCAACTACAGAGTGCAGTTTGGACAAAATAGTTCTGAGGTGATGAATTATCTAGTAAATTAGTGGACTTTTGAAGCACATAATAAAAAAAACCGATACCAAACCAAGAGGCTGTCACCATGATTTTATGCCCAAAAAAATTCTGAAATTATGCAAACTGAGCCCAAAAATGTGAAATATGCGATTCTGTTAATTTTAACAAAGAGTAATAAAGGAATACAATCAGAAATTGTGCAAAAAATGATCAAATTTTGCTAAATTATGCAGGGCGCATAAAACCACGGAGACAGAAGAAGCTAACTCGTAGGAGTTGAATTATGTCTCTTAAAATCCGCCCAAGAAAACGCTTCATAATTTCCAGACGAACATCATGTATGTTAATTTTTTTATTTAATGTAAAAAAATCTTGTCAAGCGGGGTTATTATTTTTCTCTTTGTGTTGTTCATCATGGATGGAGCGAAAGAAGATTCTTTTATGAAATAACTCATGTGTGTGTGTGTTGAAGTGCCTGTAAATGTTTGAAGGAATGTGAAAGTGATGAGAAAGTTAGGAGGGGGATTTTATGGGGATCGTGAAAGTTTGAGAGGTGATCTGATGTGTGTGTTGAAGTGCCTGTAAATGTTTGAAGGAATGTGAAAGTGATGAGAAAGTTAGGAGGGGGATTTTATGGGGATCGTGAAAGTTTGAGAGGTGATCTGATGTGTGTGTTGAAGTGCCTGTAAATGTTTGAAGGATGAGAATTCAGTCCTGTCTGAAGCAATTAAATTTATTTTGGATTACTTTTCCGTTTGAGTATTTTGATTTTGTGGATGTTTTGATTTTAAAATGTGGGTGGTTGGCGGATGCTCTGGTTTGGTTTGCTCCTTCTTTCCTATCAAACATCTATCGTCCTTATCTCCCCTTCTTATTTTTTATGTTTTTAACTCTCTTGTAACACCTCTAATCTTCTGGCGCTCATACGACCTTATGCAGTTGCGAGCGCCGTAAAACCTCTACTAATAAAAATATCTGTCATCCTTATATCTCTCCTCCTTCTGTTTTTATGTTTGTTCCTCTCTTGTAACAGTAACTCCTCTAATCTTCAGCACTCTGTGACCTTTTTGTGTTGCAAGTGCTGTAAAAGTCTTACTCTTACTAAAACTAAACGAATCAAAAATAAATTCTAATTTGCCTGGTCACTCTACTCTTGTGTTCATAGAAAAAAATAATTTTTGTCCTTGTGTGCCTGTGACTGTGAGATCCTGCCTTCTGTCTGTCTGTCTCTCTCTCTCTCTGTCTGTCTGTCTCTGTCTCTGTCTCTGTCTCTCTCTCTCCCTCTCTCTCTCTCTCTCTCTCTCTCTCTCTCTCTCTCTCTCTCTCTCTTTTTACCTATTTTTTTTAGTTCTAGTCTTGTCTGTCTTTCTCTGCCCCCTCCCCCCACCCCACTTTCTGCTTCTGTCTGTCTCTTTCATTGATTTATATTAGTATGGTTATTTACAATATCCTTACATTTTCCCAGCTGTGAAAGAATTGTAGGCGGGTGCTCTGGTGTGGTTTGCTTTTTCTTTCCTATCAAACATGTATCGTCCTTATCTCCCCTTCTTCTTTTTTATGTTTGTTACTCTCTTGTAACACCTCTAATCTTCTGGCGCTCATATGACCATATGCAGTTGCGAGTGCCGTAAAACCTCTACTAAAACTAAAACTAAAAAGAATTGTAATTAGTTTTACTAATCACTAGTATTTGACAATGAATTATGTACTTATGTGGAAAACATCGTATCAATAACCCAACACCTCTGCTTTTTTTCTTGTGAGCACATTTTGCTTTCAGGAGTTTATCCAATAAGTCACTTTCTTTTTAAAAAAGTGCCATTATATCCGTTCAAAACCATTGTCTTTAACTCGGCACACCTTAACTTTGTTTCAAGTTCTCATAGCCTGCTCGATTTAGATATATGATGTTGTTATCGATCCAGCAACAGCTGGGCTCTCGCCCTTCTGTCCAATGCCATGTAGTGATAAGTGCAGGTCTGCTGCAGTTGCTGTAATGTTCCATAGAGTGTGTTGTCTATGTTAGGTCTCGGAGGGAAAAGGGTAGCTCTGATGTCATTTAGGGCTGTGCAGTGGAACAGGTGATGCTCCACAGTCTCATATGCATAGTCACACAAGGGACACATTGGGGGTAGTTCCGGGTTTATTCTGTTCAGGTGGAAGTTGAGCTGTATATGTTCTGTTCGTAGGCGGAAGATCGTGGTCTGTTTCTTTCTCTGAAGGCGGTTGATATTGTCATTCCTTTTTGTTGTGGTCATATGTTTGAAAATTGCTCTGCCTGTCTTTCCCAGGGCCCATCTGTTCATCCAATCTTGTTTGTTGTTGCTTTTGATGATTTGTTTTGCAGTGTTGTATGAAGTTGGAGTGTTGGGTTGTTCCTGTCTAGATCCCCGTTTGGCAAGTGTGTCTGCTCTGTCATTTCCAGGTATGTCTCAGTGTCCGGGGACCCACTGCATTACTAGGTTGATGCCACAGAATGTTAACAGATGATGGGATCCAAACAGTAGGCCTATATGGGTCAAATCTTGGTTTAGGTGGTGATCATTTTCTATGGCTTGTAATACTGATAGTGAGTCAGTGAAAATCACAATACTCTGTGCTTTTCCAGGATGAGTGTCAAAAACTGCGGAGATGGTACAAGATATGATAAAACGGTACATTCTAATGCTTTGCATTTCGCACCCTATATATTATTTTTGTCTTCCCTCTAGAAATTAACTCTGGTGTCTGTGGTTCTTTGCTGTTGCATGCAGACGACGTGAATTCAATTCCCGAGTGGGGAAGTGGGTGGTTGGCGGGTGCTCTGGTGTGGTTTGCTTCTTCTTTCTTATCAAACATCTATCGTCGTTATCTTCTCTCCTTCTTTTTTGTGTTTGTTACTCCTCTAATCTTCGGCACTTTTTTGGCTTTATGGTTTTGCAAGTGCCATAAAACACTTACTGAAACTAAACGAGTGGGGAAGTTTAAAAAAAATGGAGTCTTTCCGTCTGTCTGCTTGGATGTTGTATCTCTCTCATCCCAGGCTGGCCCTGACAGGGAAAGTTCAACCAGGCTAGTTTGTCTGGTTGAGTGACCATAATCGTGTTGACAGGAGTTAAAGACATTACTAAACACTCACCGTGCATACATGTAATTAGATTTAACTTTTCGGAGATTCCATCTGTGGGTGGTTAGCGGGTGCCCCGGTGTGGTTTTCTTCTTTTTACCTATCAAACATCTATAGTCCTTATCTCTCCTCCTTCTTTTTTGTTTGTTGCTCTCTTGCAACACCTCTAATCTTCGGCGCCTATATGACCTTATTGTCTTACAAATGCCGTAAAACTCTTTCTAAAATTTAATAAAGAAAAAAAATTCCATCCAGGTCAATTCGCTATCTCATAATTTTTTGGGGGTAATTGTTTTATGGTGCTCGCAACTGCATCAGGTCACGTGAGCGTGCTGGACACATTTAAACATTTTCAATTTGGTAGGACATTTTCAATTTGGTAGGAATTAATTTTGAATTTGGCCCAGGTGGCACCAAAGTCTACTCTTAGTCTTATCGATTTTACACCACCAAGGATCTTAATCATGGGCAACTTGCACACGGGATCTCCTAGATTTTTCGCCCTTTTCCGAGAGGGCTAGGTGTTAGATTTTACCTACCCTAAGGTCAGGGGTGCGACTGAAAGACAGCAGTAAGATTAGTAAGAAGGAGTGTCTAAAAGTAAAAATGCTGCAGAAAGAGTCAGGAGCCCAGAGGAGATTGCGAGGGGGTGGGGGTGGGGGGCAGAAATTGGAGACGAAAGCAGGCGATAGAACATACCTCAGAATTACAAAATTCTGTCTGCCTGCTCAGTACCTATAAGTACTACTTACTTATTTTTACTTTTTCATCCTCTGTTGCTGTTAAGCGTCGAGGGGAGAAGCAGTTTTCTATGGTTGGCCGACTCCGCAGCTCTTTCAGTTGTGATATGTTTTCTCAGGGTTTCCTTGACACCCTCGATCCACGTTTTGCATGGCCTTCCTCTTCATTTATAGCCTGAGTGCTTCGTGTTGTAGGCTCTCGAGGCTGGCTGGCCAGGTGACATACATAACAGGTGACCAAACCAGTTTATTCTCTGTCTTTCTATGTAATGAAGGCAGGACTCATCGCCGATAGCTGCTCTTACTTCATTTCTCTGCCTGTCTCGTCTTGTGATGTTAAGGGTTTTGCGGAGACATTTTATTTCGTATGCGGTGATTTTGATTTCATGGGTTTTACTTAATGTCCAGGTCTAGCACTGGCAGTGGTAGCATAATGTTGGTTTGAAAATTGAGGTGATAACAGGTAAGCTGTCTCTTTGTGTCCATGGAGATGTTTGGATGAGATAGTGCTAGCTTGTAGGTAACAGCGTTGACTTTTTGAGTTCGAATTTCTATTTCTCTGTCTATGGACCCGTTTTCAGAAAAAGTACTGCCAAGATATTTAAACTCCTTCACATGTTTCAGTTGTTTACTATTGACATGGATGTTCAGGGGACTACGGTTTCGGCTCGCTTACATAACTTATGTTTTTTACGTGCTTTTTTCCTGTTAAATTTCTCACAGCTGTTGTTCAGTTCAGTAGTGTGATTTTGGAGGCTTTGTTGGTTTGGATGAATAAGACATTGGTCGTCTGCGAATAAGAAGTTCATTTAGGCTTTATGGGCTTTGGTTTGCGTCTTGCGTTATAGTTATTGTGTCCTTATTATATATTACAAACAGGAGGGGAGATAGAACGCATCCATGTCGTACTCCAGATCTTTCTCTGAACCAGTCTGTATTGCCTTCCTTTGTTCTTACTGAGCTTCTGCTGTTGGTGTAGTGTATGGGGCTCTGACTTTATCTAGCATTTGTCCTCCTATGAGTGTTTTGGGAACACAAGGTGTTAAGCTTTTTCGAATGCAGTTCTTTGAATGTCTTGATAACGACTCTGAATAATCGTACGATTTTGATAGAGCAGATAGAGTAATTGATTTCTGACCTCATGGTCTTCGTAACTCAAAAGAACCAAAAAGGTCAGAACTTTGTAATACAATTCTAAGGTAACAATTTACAGGCAACGCTTTGTTCCATTGTCTGCTCGCACATAAACATGAAAGCGACAACAAGGAGTTATAAGGGAAGCGAGAGAGAAGGACGCACGGGCGTCCGTCAAGACCTAGTGGATGGGTTGGCAGCGCTCGCTCACTGCCGCAGACCGAGAAGCGAGGGGTGAGCGGGAGACGGACGGAGAGAGAGAGAGAGAGAGGGAGAGAGAGAGAGAGAGAGAGAGAGAGAGAGAGAGAGAGAGAGAGAGAGAGATTTTTGTGAATGAAGAAACGTGGACTGAACAGGCAATGCGGGCGATATTCAAACCTGCTCAACCCAGCGTGGTTGTTATCTGAGTTATCAGAGCTGAGGTAGAGAGGAGAAGGCTCATAGCAGTGACATACATTTTATAGGAACATCAATAATTATTCTTCCTTATATGGTCAATCTTTTCCGACCGTTGAACTAAAGGTTTTTATTTCCTCCCCGAAATCAAAGTGAAACTTTCTTTGCCTGTAAATGCTTTAAAGAGAAAATTTATTAACTTAAACTTAAAGTTGTATTTTGTAAAATCGTTTTGGTAATTGTCACGAGGAGAATTTGTAAACAGAATGGTCAGTTACTTGTGATAGTTTTGAAAGTGTCTTCAGCAATTACATATTCAAGAAGTGCACTGGAATATGATTTTTTACTGTGGATATCCCAAACTCATCTTCTGACTGTAGCATTGGTAACTCTGGTCGACAAGGTGAGTCAGAGCGGAGTGATAGAATCATTATCTATCTATCTATCTATCTATCTATCTATCTATCTATCTATCTATCTATCTATCTATCTATCTATCTATCTGTCTATCTGTCTGTCTGTCTGTCTGTCTGTCTGTCTGTTGTTAGAGAGACCTACCAATGGACAAAATACCATGGGCTGTTATCGTACATCTTAATTAACGTATTAGCGAAAACTGCATCGCCCTAGTCTTTAGTGACGTCACAAACAACTGTTTATCGCTACAAGACTTTTTTTTTTGGTTGTTGGTTGGTTGTTGGTTTTGTTGTTGTTGTTTGTTTGTTGTTGTTTTTTACTTTTTTTTTGGGGGGGGGGGGGAATAAGTGTTTTACGGCGCTCGCAACTGCATAAAGTCATATTAATATTATGAGCGCGCGGGACACATTTAACATTTCCAGTTGGTAGAACATTTTGAATTTTGTTCGGGTGGCGGCCGAAGCCTACTCTTCTGATCGATTTTGGACCACCAAGGGATTTTTAACACGCGCAACTTGCACAATGGACCTTCGATATTTTTCGCCCTTATCCGAGACGTGTAGGTTTTCAATCTTACCTATCATAAGATCAGGGGTGTGGTTGAAAGACAATAGAAAGAAGTAGCCAAGGAATAGCAGTAGAAAGGCTGCAGAAAGAGTCAGGAGCACAGAAGAGGGTGCAACGGAGGTGAGGGGAAAAGGGGGGGGGGGGGCGCAGAAAGAGGAGACGAAAGCAGGCGACAGATCATTGCTAGAGAGCAGGAAATGATGTGAACTCTTTCCTTTTTGCAGTAGTAAAAAAAAATCTAGTAAATCCCAGCCAATCCTTATTATCTGTCATCAAACGGTACGTTTAATGTTTGGATCTTTTGTTTCTATTCTGTTGGATATTTGTTTTATGTACTATATAGCCTATAGATTAAACAGGAGCGGAGTTATACAGGAGAGTTTGAGATGCTGAAAACGTGGATGACGAAATTGGTTTGTTTCAAAGGAGAAATAGCGTTTATTAACTGCAAACATTGAGCCCACCCCTAACCCATCACCACCCCCCAAAAAAACACAAAAAAACAACAACAAATAAAACCAACCCCCCCCCCCAAAAAAAAACAACCCCGAAAAAACCCCAAAACCAAAAACAAACCAAAAACAAAAAGCAAAAAGGAAGTGCATTTATGATCGGAGAAGGAATAGACACTCACTTTAAAGATACAAGTAGGTAAAAATATCATCTTCTGCATAATACTGTAATATATTTTGTATTCTCTATGTACGGTACTGTTTAAATCATTTGTTGGTCACCTATTATTAGGCATATCTGGAGAGATTATGGCCAATAGCCCACTGAGCCAAATGATACAATACTTGGCAGACGTTTAATAGTACACGTGTGTGTTTTAACAAAACGTTTGTTTTTCTCTGGCTTTGTAACATTTTAATCTCAAAGTGAAATCGCGATATGTTTCCTAGCCTCTTCATGTACATGCACTGTCTTCTCTTCCACTTTTGATAGAAGTGATACATAGAACCTTTGGTTTTTGAAATCACACTGCAAAACCCCATAGGTTTAAATACATGTAACTGATCTTCGTACAAAGATCATCTGTTCATGACAGATCACAAACACAACCCCTCGCCACCCATCCAATAATACTACCCACACACTTCCTGTATCTCCTGCACCGAACAATGTCATGTAGAAGATGAAAATCCAGCTGATGATCAACCAAGGCAAAGGTGAACATCTAATTTAGACCCCAATATAAACTTGTCCGCCAACTCTGAAAGCCGAGGCGGAAGTGGTAGAGACATATCTCACCAGGCCAAACAGGCTTTCGAACAACGTACGATCAACAGCAAAGCAAAGGCAATATTCAGCCAGATTTTGAGCCACCACACACTGTTAGAAACATGAATTTGTATTATTTTTCACAGCATACATACGTGAGGTGTGCTGACTAAATGAGTTACTTTTTGCAATCCACAAATGGAGATATTGGCAAAAAAATCGACACTATGCTCAAATTTGTAGATTTTCTCTATCGATGCTGTATTCTTTAAGTATAACATGCTTTTTATTATTTCATACTTCTAAACTGTAAAAACTTCGCCTATAAGTGTGGTGTATCTATTTCAATAAGGCTTGAATTCGAGAAGTAACTCATTTTGTCAGCACACTTCACATATTGTTGCATGCTTTTTGAAGTTTCAGATAGAGAAAACAAAATCGAAAAATCCGTTTGAAAAAAATATTAAGTTATGCCCCAAAACAATGCGTCTTTATAGTGTCGAGTGACCAGAACGCGCGCCCTCAAGGCTCAAGGAGTTAAGAATACCAAGGATGGCGACACAGCGGAGAGCAGAGTGGAAGAATGACAAAGTGGGGGTGGGGGTGGGGGTGGGGGGCATGATAAGCAGTGTGGATGGTACAATAAATGTTTCCATTACTTCCATGGAGTTTCAAGGAGCACTAGAATGCGATCCGTCGAATTTCCTCATTTCCTGCGATTTTTCCAGAAGACAGTCATTCACTGAACAACCGAAATGAAAGTTGTAATAACATCTATCTATCTATCTATCTATCTATCTATCTATCTATCTATCTATCTATCTATCTAAAGAATAAAAGGGCAACAGATTGCAAAATATGTCAGAATTGTGTGTCCGTCAATCGAGGTGACGACACTGGCTGCTTATGAATCTATTGTAAACATAAACGCGAGACCACCCATTTAGAATATACATGTACTAGACCGACATAGTATGCACATCAGGGGGGGTCACCATTCTCCTTGAGGCCAGGAGTGGGCGTCATTTGGGTCGCTTTGACGTCATTCTTGAAAGACGCTTTTAATAATGGAAAACAGGTGTATGTGTGTGTGTGTGTGTGTGTGTGTGTGTGTGTGTGTGTGTGTGTGTGTGTGTGTGTGTGTGTGTGTGTGTGTGTGTGGGAGGGAGGGGGGGGGTGTAGAAAATTATTTTACTCATATTGTTACATTCTGCCTTTTAGATTATTCTTTTTTTCTCTTTAAAGTCTATTTTCTTTCCTTCTTGTATCTTATGTAATTCTTACATTTCCTTAAGTGGGTGGTTGGCGGGTGCCCTGGTATGGTTTGCTCCTTCTTTTCTGAAACAAACATGATCTATCGTCCCGATCTCTTCGCCCTCTGTTTTTTTTATGTTAGTCTCTAGTATCATAGATCTGTAAACTGCTGTGCTAATATGACCTATTTGTGTTGCAAAAGCCGTTTAAAAAGAAAGCGACCCCCCCACCAAAAAAAAGGAATAACAAAAAGCAAGCAAAAAACAAACTAACTAACTACTATCACCATCAGCACCTCCACTACTACTACTGCTACTATTACTACTACTACTACTACTACTACTACTACTACTACTACTACTACTACTACTACTTCGTCAAAGAAATGGTGAGAGCGCGCACTTGGAATCGCAACTTAATGCATTGTCAAAACAGGAAACAGGCGACATTAAAATGAGGATCCCCATCATGAGGAAGCTGACTTACTTTAAAAAAGTCCAAGAAAAAGTTTTACTTTATTTTAAAAAAGAAAAAGAAAAGGCCCCTGAAATTGTTCGTTTCTTTAACAACTGTAGTGTTATGGTGAACACTTCTTGACATTCCTTCTTTTCTCAGTGTCGTTGCAGAATTATCGTTTCCCAAGAAGTCCCATATACTATAATTTTCATGTTCCCCTCACTTGTTTCTCACCAGTTTTCTGTTTAGTTATAGAAGAATAAACACACAAACAAACAAGCAGCTACGCACAAAACACACACACACACACACACACGCACACACACACACACACACACACACACACACACACACACACACACACACACTCACACACACACGCGCGCACACACGAGCACACACGCACAGACACACATGCACTCCCCCCCCCCCTCACACACAAACACGAACCCCCACAGACACACATGCACCCCCACACATACACACATACACACACACAAACACATATACCAACAAATGTACATACTAATTATTTCCTTTCTCCTTTTTACCCCCCCCCCCTCATTTTCCATCATTTTCCATAAATGAATTCAGTTTAATTACACAACTAGCCTGTGAATTATCAAAAGCCTTTTAGATTATCCAATACTCTCTTTGTCGCATTTTCTCTCCCTATTTCCTAACTTCGTAACCGTATTGTTGTATCTGATTTTTATGTAAACCTTATATTTGCTCAAGTGGGAGATTGGTGGGCGCTCTGATGTGGTTTGCCACTTTTTCACTAGAAAAAAGAAACACAACAAAAACAAACAAACAAACAAAATCTCTTGTCCCCATCTACTACTACTTTGACCAAATTGAGCTGTTCTAGTTTTTTTCGGGGGGAGGGGGGGGGGGGAGGGGGAGTTGAGAGAGTTAATTTTTTAGCGAACGAAATATATCTATATATATATTATATTCTTTCTTTTTGGCTAGTACACGTACATATCCCATCTTCTATGTGGTAATGTAAAGAGCTGATCGCATGTTAATAGAGTTAGAAGGAGAAGTGGGTACTTAACCTGGCAAGGAAATATTGCCTCAAGTGCCTCTTCACAGCGCAAGCAATGAGCTGTATTCCACCCCCGCCCTCCCCACTCTTTTTTTCTTCTTTTTTTAAAACAGCAATGCAAAAAAAAAAGAAAAAAAGAGATCCACTCATGCTTTTAAGCCAGACATCCTTATACAATGTACATAATAATATACTAGTAAAAGTCTCGAGCTAAGGGGGTGAGTCTATTTAAGTCTGGCGTTTTGTCGTTGTTTATTTAATTTCTAAATAAACTGAAGAAGTTTTTTGTTTTTGTGCTCGTATAGATTCTCAATACCAATGAAAAGAAAAACTCATTCAGCATTTTTGTCATTTGACATGTTTCATTTGAATAAAAACTGTATCAAATAATTTCCAAGAATTGTGTACACACGACGGCTTGGTTTTACACTCACCCTTTTTTAAATATTAAGCTCTTCTCTGAAATATTTTTTTTTTTCAGCCTTTGGCAGTCCTTTTAGCGGACGAAGATCTCGTTTTTAATATATATACGTGTCTTAATGATAAAAAGCAGTGCTACGTGGGCCGAAATCACATCTTTAAGCATTTCTAGTCTATCTATCTATCTATCTATCTATCTATCTATCTATCTATCTATCTATCTATCTATAACGCTCTGTGTGAGAACCCGGTTCACCCAAGAACCATCTTCAACCGAGTTACGGAATTTTTACTCCGTATTTGGTAACTTAGAATCTTTCTAAAAATAGAAATCCGCTTAAGAACTCGGTTTGGACTGAGGGCAATACATTTTTCAGAACTGCTCTATCATACTTTACGCTGGTTTGTGTGAAAGGCAAGAGATTGGCATAGACAAGCGGAAGATGAAATCTACGCACTTCATTCACACTTACGCTACTCAGAATGATTTTTTCTCTCTCTCTTTTTTTTTAGGTGTGTACTTGAGCTCTCCCAAAAAACTCAACTGCAACATGGTTTTCAATTAGTACACTTGCTCTTCTGATGTGGCAAAAGCGTCCGATTATCTTATAAAATCTGGTCTGTTCACGGTCAGTCTTTCCCTTCGCTTACGCAGCGTCGCGACTGATGTTTTTTCATAGTATCACGACGCCCTCTAAATCGTTGTGGCAATGTCGTGTCTTAATAATAGATCTATTTCTCTTTGCAATATTCAGTTGCTGCCTTCACCCAAAACAATGTACAACACACAACACACACACGTGTGCGCGCGCGCACAAACACAAACGCACACACACACAAGCACACACACACTCACACACACACACGCACACACACACACACACACACACACACACACACGAGCACACACACACACGCATGCACGCACACACACACAGAGACAACACAACACACATACACACACATATATCTTTTGTTGAATAAAAACAAACAAACAAACAAATAAACAAACCAACTACTCTTCCCAGAAGGAAATCAAGGAGAGCAGAGACGGTTATTTAAACGCGAAATTCTTAGAAATGGAAGTAAAACCTAAGCCGTTAGCTTATGTTTTAGGTAACAGTTTATAATCAGATCAATGTAATCAGGTGGACGGATAGAGGTAAGCTACCAAGATATACTTTGTTTTTCTTTTTTTGTTTTGTTTTTAAATTAACCGTGCTACGGTGAGATTTAAACAAAATATGATTTGAAGAATTATTGTTTACGGTGTCATTGACGTGTGATACAGGCAAGGTAACAGGTATAAACATGGCTTACATCACCAGATAAGCTAAGCTAAGCTAAGCTAAGTTTAGATAAGATAAGATTAAGTAAGATAAGATAGATAAGATAAGGTAAGCTAAGCTAAGATAAGCTAAACTAAGCTAAACTAAACAAAGCTAAGCCAAGATAAGATAAGATAAGATAAGATAAGGTAAGGTAAGATAAGATAAGATAAGATAAGATAAGATAAGATAAGATAAGATAAGAACTTTATTGACTTACGTGGGAAATTTCGGGTTGAAGATACCAGAATATTAACATACCAGGAATAAGTCTTGACACAAAAATACACCCATTACACTCATACATAATGATACACAGAAAACAATATTTGATGGACTCTCTCTCTCTCTCTCTCTCTTTCTCTCTACCTTTCTTTCATATCCTTTTCTGTTATCTAATAATGCTATGTCGTCTGCTTTCGTCTGCACGTTCTGCCCCCACTGCGGGGGCAGAAAGCGGAGACGAAAGCCCACGATAGAACATGGTTAGAGAGCATAAAAAGAGATGAAAGGAGAAAAGCGCAGTCAGGTTTTGGACCAGAAACCTATTGAATGAGAGGCAAACACCATAAACGCTGGACCACGAGAGCCCC
>NW_004797874.1:130158-131644 GCF_000002075.1 Aplysia californica | reverse complement strand
CTCCCCCACCTCATCTTCACTCTCTAATCATCTCTATCGTTCTCCCTCGCTGTCAGGTCGTCCGACTTCATGCCATCGATTTTGATATCCCCCCAGACTTTGACTCCCTTTTTACTTGCAACAGTACGTTTACCCTTAAGCGGAATCGACACCTTTTCCCCTCGTCGGTTTGGCTGCACGTGGATTGGACGGGCTCTGAAAACTAGACTGGCTAAAGATAGAAACATGAAACGGAAACAGCACGAATGATGGTTGTCATGAAGATATGTGATAATTTTGATGATTATGAGGATGATGAACACGACAAGGAAGGTGAAGATGACAGCGGAGAGATCGATGCTAATAATCATTACCATTGTTATTGAAACGAATATATACCAACATATTACTGTGTACTACTTTAAAAAAAATAATGATAGGATCTAGCAATGATCATTATTAGTAAGATATTTTTTGTTATTATTGTGGCTGCTGTTGTTGTTCTTCTCGTCGTCGTCGTTGTTGTTAGTATTGTCGGCGTCATCATTGCTGTTGTTGTTGTTGTTGTTGTTGTTGTTCTTCATCATTATCATCACCATTGTAGACTGCAAAAAGACAAAAAAACAACAATCATCATCTCTGTTTCGCCTATCCACGATCCCGAAGGGTATCCTTCTTGCCAGGGTCAACGCCTCCTTCAGGCAGCATGTGGTGAGGCAGTCCAGTCTCCGTTGTCCTCCCCGAATAACTGCCGTCGCCTATATAATTTTGTTGCTGGGCACCTTCGGAGCCAATGAGCCTGGTCGGGTACATCCAGGCACCAGAGGACAGCTGAATTGTTGTTTAGTAGATATTCTCTTTTGATAGGCCTGCAGCATGGGGGTAATGACTGAGGACCAGATGGACGGACAGGATCACCAACGAGGAAGAATACAGAAGAACGAGACAGGGCTCAGTCAGAGATGATGTGGGAAGAAGGCGTTGGCGATGGATTGGACACACCTTCAGGAAGTCAAGCAGCTGCATAACAAGGAAAATGTTAGATTGGAACCCACAAGGGAAAAGATCATGGGGAAGACCACATGGAACCTGGAGAAGAGTCACGGAAATGGATGTACAGAAAAGTGGGAAGACATGGAGTGACATCAAGCGACCAGCCCTGGATAGGGAAAGGTGAACAGTGCTTGTTCGTGGTATATTCCTGATCCAGGGTGAGAAAGGCAATGATGATGATGATGGGGCTAATGACCAGACCTGAGCTTGGCGAGAAGCGTCAGGTCATTGTAGGATTCTACAGACTTAGATATGTACGCCTTGTACTGTGTGGATAGTATGCCCCGTACATTATCTCTTTGTTCTCTTCTGCTTTGTGCGATCTTGTGTGACTGTTGCTGTTGTTGCTGTTGTCGTTGTCGTCGTCGTTGTTGTCATTGTTGTTATTGTTGTTGTTGCACTTGTTGTTGTTGTTGTTGTTGTTGTTGTTGTTGTTGTTGTTGTTGTTGTTGTT
>NW_004797874.1:128256-129966 GCF_000002075.1 Aplysia californica | reverse complement strand
CTTCTTCTTCTTCTTCTTCTTCTTCTTCTTCTTCTTCTTCTTCTTCTTCTTCTCAAACAAAACTTTGCTAAGCTTTCTACGAGCATTGGCTTATCCTGAGTTTTGTTTCATAAGCGACACCCAAAGGGACTATAAATTCGAAGTCACATAGCTGCAATTATAAAAAAACCCCTCTATTTTGACAGGCCTTCACCAAGGTGGAGAAAAGTCACCATTGTGTTTATTCTTTCAAAATCGAATGAGTGCACTCCCCGCTTAACTTAATTCTCCTGGCATCCCTCATTGGACTTCGGGCACCGCACGTATACGTAATCTCCTCTCCCTGCCCCTGAGAATAAGTCGTCCGTCAAGGATTTTTCCCAAAGTCCACCCGCATGGTTTAAGCCGTTCCTGGAGCTTTGGCGCGTGGAGAAAGGCTAAGTCTGTTTCATCCATAAGGCGTCAAATAGATATTACTCTCAGTCGAAACAACGCTGGAGTTTCCACGGCTCTTTAAGACCGGGATCATTAGAGTGGAGCGGGGGCTCATGTCGTTTACACGTCCTTCGACAGCTCAGACGACGATTGTGACTGTAGCACTTTGCTGATTGTTCTGGGCGTTTGAAGGGACGCCAAGCAGTGACTTAATTTTTGCTATTGCTTTATAGTTTTACTGCCTTACCTTTTACCTTTATTAAAACTTTATATTCTTGTTGACGATATGTTTTTCTCCCCACTTCTTTTTAACAAACAGATAACCCCCCCAAAAAACCCCAAAAACAAACAAACACAAAACCCCCAAAAAACAAACAGACAAACAAACTACCAAAGAAAAACAAAAACAAACAAACAAACAAGCAAACAAACAAACAAACTAAAAACTACAAGCATATAAATAAAAAAATCGATTTTCTCTGAAGGAAAAAACGTGATTATTTATGGATGTGATGTTTCTGTTCTTTTCTCAGTCCTGAATAACAATGACAGGGCTGATTTTCTTACCCACTCTCCCTTTTTTCGTCTTATCAGGGTAAGGGAAAAAATTGTACCTCCTGTTTTTCTCTGAAGCATTGTCCGTGAATATGAGATTACTGTGTGGTAAAGTACATGTATAACCCCTCATGTCTCGACTTATCGCGACGACCGCAGCCCCCATATTCCTGTTTCCGGAAGACATAGATGCAACGACATTGTGACCCAGGATGTCACACACTCGGTCAAGCAGCTAGAAACTGGTGGAAGGGGTGGGGGGGGGGCGGGGGGTATACTTTACTCTTAGCATTTGTTATAGTTTAAATCCTCTCAGCTGCGTCAATATGCACCTGGACTAGAAGGGTTTTTGGAGTTAAATAATGCTGCCGACAAATCAGAGGTCTTCAATCGAAAGGAAAGTAGTGAATTGAATAAAGGTATGGCGTGTAGAAACAAGATGCGATTTTTTAAATAGGGAAGAACTCAATTTACAGAGGATTTTAACCCTCCTCTAATCGAAAAGGCCATTGAATTGAGGACTGTTTTTTCTGAGTATCCTGTTGGACACCAATAAATGGTGGTTATGGTTTGAATCTTCAAGAAATTTTTTTCTTTAGTGCTGCTTTTTGCCTAAACAGAGGTATCTACCTGCTTCGCTTGCTTCTTCTTGTAAGCTACAGACGTTAAATACGAGATCTCAATTTTAACTGAATCGAGAGAGAGAGAGAGAGAGAGAGAGAGAGAGAGAGAGAGAGAGAG
>NW_004797874.1:124760-127634 GCF_000002075.1 Aplysia californica | reverse complement strand
TATCTATCTATCTATCTATCTATCTATCTATCTATCTATCTCTCTTTCTCTCTCTCTCTCTCTCTCTCACTCCCCCCCTCTCTCTCTCTGTGTGTCTCTCTCTCTAGAGAGAGATTTGAGAGATTTGTTGGAGTCTGTTTCGTGTTGTTTCTGAATATACTTCTGAGATGGGCTTCTGAAGAAAGTCCAGGCAGACTTGTCTCTACCGATATCATAAAATTGTACTTAAATATCAGTGCACGTTCAGTTGCATGATCCTATCGACACACAGATGGTTGACAAGGTCCAAAGCGCACCCCACGCTCGAACGTCCTCTCAGAGTGATGGCACCTTCGATACTGAAGTCTGAGCCCGTGGGATCAGCGATAAACACTTGTACTCCATTTTCCTGCAAAAGGTTGACCTCTCTTTCCAGACCAATATCCTTTCCCCCTCCTTTTGCGACAAGAACAGCGACGTCACGAGCTTCGCTGCGGCCACCAGAGACGTTCGAGTAGCCAGACGTGGATAGTCGCTCCACCAGGAATGACATACGAGGTCTTAGGTAGTTGGTCAGTCTGGCGTCGATTTCCTCCTCAGAATTGCAATCGTCTAAGTCGAATCCCTCGTCGTCAGGACAGGAACCGGATACGACTACAAATCGGAAACCGTCGTCCATCACCTCTTGTTTGACAGTGTTTGAGATGAAGGTTGTGACCCATGAGGTCAGGTCTACGCCGAGCTCCGCTGGGCTGAAGACGAAGTAGATGTCAGCAGGGTTCCTCTCTCCACATGATGGAGGGATGGGGAGGATGGAGGTGGTACAGATGGCTTTCGCCAGCTTCTCTGTGATCTCTTTCAACTGGTTGTAGTTGACTATTTTGAATATCCTGTTCTCATCCCCGACGATTCGGAGCAACTCTTTTTGCCGTACGTTTCCCACACCCACGGCGTACATATCAATACCGCTGTCCCGCGCGGCTCGGGACGCATCCCAGGTTTGGGGCCAAAACTGTGAATTGCCGTCTGTGATAACGATACTAATGCGTTTGGCCCACGGTCTGCTCTTTTCCGCAGACAACTGCATCTGGCTCATGTACTCAATAGCCTCCCCTGTGGAGGTGAAGATGCCTCTCCTGTGGGGGACTTTACCGATAGCCTCTATCAAAGTGTCTTTGGTGTTGTAAGTCTCCAAGTCGAAGGCATCCTCTTGGTAGATACCTTTGCCGAAGGTGATGAGAGATACCCTCACGTCATTGTGTCCATCTCCGATATCGTACTGGCTGACAAAGTCCTGGAGAAAATCGATGGCTTTCTGGAAGTCTTCATCGTAAATAGATTTGGACGAGTCGAGCACGATCCCCAACTCCAAAGGATGTTGTATGCATTTTGCGACAGTGTCCTGTTCGAGACACCGCCGTAAGTGAGCGTCATCTCAAGCAAAAAGAAGATGCAAACCAGATTGAACATTTTGACTCAATTTCAACCAAAATTAACTTTCTTTTAAAGATTGCTGTTAACGATTTTACTGAACAAATCTTTACCTTTGAAAGGGAACATCAACACTTATATATACAATGTTGCCAACACTTCTAATTTCCTGTCAAGTGAATTCTTTTTGTACCTCCTGTATAGCTTCCATGGAAAATCGTACATTTAAGGACGCAGATTCCTAGGGCTTGCAATTCTAAGATGTGATATCATTGCCCAAATATGGAATTTTGTTGTTTCGCGACACATGTTCAAACAGGATATTTACAGTAGCGTTGGCGTCAGTACATAAATGTACTAGTTTGCTAAAACTGTTGCATACTTGTCACGAACAGCTATTCATGCGTCGGAAGGCGTATTTTTAAAATCAGATTCCTAGATGGTTCCTGGGTCGTGTCTTCGAAGTAAAGAAAGTAGAGGACAGATTTTTAAATCTGTTTGGGGAGGGGTGACTAAATTTCTGTACTTGGAAAGCTCATGTCCTTTTTGAGTGGAAGGGAAAGTTAAAACGTAGATTTCAAATTTCCGCTTTTTTTACACAGCAAAAGTAAATGTAGTTCACAGAAAAAAGCCTCTACGTTCTCTGACAGTCGTTTCTCTGATAAAGGTGTCTGAGTAATGTTCTTAATACAATACGGTTTTCATTCCCCTACAAAGGTGTTTTCTTTCTTTCTTTCTTTCTTTCTTTCTTTCTTTCTTTCTTTCTTTCTTTCTTTTCTTTCTTTCTTTCATTTGTTCTTTCTTTCTTGCTTGCTTTGTCTTCTTCTTCCTTTCTTCCTTTCTTTCTTTCTTCCTTTCTTTCTTTCTTTCTTTCTTTCTTTCTTTCTTTCTTTCTCCCTCTTTCTCTCTCCCCTTCTTTCTCTCTTTCTTTCTCCCTCTTTCTCTCTCCCCTCCTTTCTCCCCTTCTTTTTCCCCTCCTCCCTCCCTCTCTCTCCTTCCCCTTCCCTCTCTCGCCTTCATATATCACTCTTTCTTTTTTTCACTTTTTCTCACCTTGCAATAACCTCCGAAATCCGCCTGTTTTATGCATAGTACAGGATAACTTGTACAGCCACTGATGAATATAATAATAATATAAAAGTTAAAAGAAATAAAACTATTATATTTAGTTCTATAAATAATGATAAATAGCATTTGCATAGCCTATATCCCCGCTCAATCGCAGGTTTTTAATACGCTTTACAATCTATATTATGACAACCCATCAGACTCTAACTGTGGGTGGTTGGCGGGTGCTCTGGTGTGGTTTGCTTCTTCTTTCCTATCAAACATAATATGTCGTTCTTATCTCCCCTCCTTCTTTAGTGTGTTTGTTACTCTCTTGTAACACCTCTAATCTTCTGCACTTATATGACTATATTGTATTGCAAGTGCCGTAAAACACTTACTGATGTTATATATATA